>NW_016812185.1:67331-70634 GCF_001698545.2 Rhinopithecus bieti | reverse complement strand
GTGCTAATTGAACAATGAGATCACTTGGACACAGGAAGTGGAACATCACATACCAGGGCCTATTGTGAGGAGGGCGGAGGGGGGTGGGATAGCATTAGGAGATATACCTAATGTAAATGACGAGTTAATGGGTGCAGCACACCAACATGGCACATGTATACATATGTAACAAACCTGCATGTTGTGCACATGTACCCTAGAACTTAAAGTATAATAATTTAAAAAAGAAAAAAGTTATTATATGTAGAAAGAAAATTTTCAGTTAATAAAAAAATAAGAAATAAAAAAATAAAGTTACAGGTTATATGTTTTTTACCCTTGATTTAAGAACTCAAAGAAATTTTAATGAATATATGGTCATAATTTTGTAGCAGAAATACTTGGTAGTTTTGAAAATTAATTAGACCCTTTGGAATATATTTTTTGCTTTGGTAATGAGTCCACTTACATTGTTGAAGTTATCTATGTTAGTCTCACACTTTTACATTATTTGATTCTGCTATTTTCCACACTCTTCATTTTTTACAGAATGTGGTTTTCTTCTAATTTATAATTTGTCAATAAATGCTGCAATTATGAGTTTAAAAAATGGGGCAAAGACTTTAAGAGGCATCTCACTAAAAAATATACTGATGGAAAATAAGCACACAACAATATGTTCCACACCATATAACAACAGAGAAATGTAAATAAATACAACAATGAGGTACCACTGCACACCTATTAGAATGGCCAAAATCCAGAACACTAACAACACCAAATATTGGTGCAGATGTGGAGCAACAGGAACTCTCATTCATTGCTGATGAAAATGCAAAATGGTACAGTCACCCTGGAAAACAGTTTGGCAGTTTTTACAAAACTAAACATCCTCTTACCACACAATCCAACAATCATGATACTTGGTATTTATTTATTTAAAGGAATTGAACATTTATATCCACACAAAAACCTGCACGTGAATGTTTACAATTGCTTTACTCATAATTGCTAAAACCTAGAAGCAACCACGATGAATGGATAAAGAGAGGGATACATTCAGACGACAGAATATTATTCAGCACTAAACAGAAATGAACTAAAAAACCATGAAAACACACAAAGGAAACGTAAATGCATATTATTCAGTGAAAGAAGACAATCTGAAAATGTTACCTACTGTATGATTCTAACTGTATGATATTCTGGAAAAGGCAAAACTATAGACATAGTAAAAAAGATCAGTGGTTTCCATGGGTTGGGGGGAAAGAAGGAAGAATAAATGGAATATGGAGGATTTTTAGGGCAGTGAAGCAACTCTACATGGTACTATAATGTTGAATATATATTATTATACATTTATTCAAACCCACAGAATGTATAACACCAAGTGTAAATCCTATTGGACTTTGGCTGATAATGATGTGTCTATGTAGGTTTGTCTGTCATAACAAATGTACCACTCTGGTGGGAGAAGTTGATAATGGGTGAAGCTATGCATGAGTGAGAGTAAGATATATAATGGGAATCTCTGTACTCTCTGCTCAGTTTTGCTAATTCACTCTATTTTCACCAAAGGGAGAGGGAATGACTTAAGTTCAGCAAAACAGAAATTATTTGTTAAGATTTTCATCTTTGAGTAAGTAGAAGAAAATTCTGCTGCTGTACTCCATGGGGCCTCTGTCTTGTGGCTTAATATTGGGTCCTGCCTCCTTAATTCCAGATCGTTTTCCAAGCCTGATCTTCTAACAAGCCATTGATTGTCTGAGTTCATGATGACCTTCCAACAAACTCCCTTTTCGCTTAAGACCATCACAGACAATTTCTCTTTCTGGAAATCGAGAACCTTGACTGACATCTTTATTGGATGACCATGCCAACCTTCTTTATTTCCTTCTCCCTAGAGCTTCATCTTCATGAAGATACTAACACAAGTTCACATATAATTATATTCTTCCTTTCATTGGTCATTGCTGTTGCATGAGCAAAACTGTAGATTTTTATAGCTAGAAAAAATTGCATGTATCACCTTGTTTGTTACTTTTACTTCAAGGAAAGGAAATTGAAACCCAGAAAGACGTTGAATCCAGTATCCCAGTTTCTACAACCCTCATCTCTTGGTTCTCAGTCTACACCATTATGCCTCTTTGCCTCTGTATAGACTCCTTGAGATAGTCCTAATTAAATAGCTCCAAAATGTTTTTAAGGTGTAAGAATAAGATTACCTAATTTACCTTTCATTTTATCTTAGGAGTTAAGTAAAATTGACTTCCACAGTGAAAATAATTTTCTCCTTTAAATGTAATGCACTTAGTCCTTTGTTGTTGTTGTTGTTGTTGTTGTTCTTTGTTTTTTGTTTGTTTTATTTATTTTTTTGTTTTGCTTTGAGATGGAGTCTCGCTCTGTTGCCAGGCTGGAGGCTGGAGTGCTCTGGTGCCATCTCGGCTCACTGCAACCTCCAACTCCCTGGTTCAAGCGATTCTCCTCCCTCAGCCTCCTGAGTAGCTGGAATTACAGGCACACTCCACCACACCTGGCTAATTTTTGCATTTTTAGTAGAAACAGAGTTTCACCATGTTGGCAGGGATTGTCTCGATCTCCTGACCTTGTGATCCGCCCATCTCAGCCTCCCAAAGTGCTGGGATTACAGGCTTGAGCCACCACACCTGGCCTGCACTTACTTCCTTTGAAAAATTTTTTACATGCAAAACAATACTGAGAAGTGAACAATTAGTAATATTTCCACCACTCAGAGTTAATAACTACTATCCCATTGTAGTATTTATGTGTAAACTTTTATTTTAAAGCATATAAAAAGGCACATAAAAATTAAAACTTCCTTTAAGGACTACACCCATTCCTACTGCACTTACTTACTGCCAAGGGGAAAATATGGTGTATAGCTCTCTAGTTCATTTTCTATACAAACACATTCTATCTATAACAAATACTTAACATTGTGTTATTACATGTTTTAAATGTACATAAAACATGGTGTTTTGCATTTTCTGCTTTACTCAGTGTTTTGCATTTGAGATACACCCATGTTGATATAGCTCTAGTCTATTCTCTTTAGTTGCTAAATTTTATCTTACCCTAGAAATAAGGTTTCTTTTTATTATTATTATTATTAATTATTATTATTATACTTTAAGTTCTAGGGTACATGTGCATAACGTGCAGGTTTGTTACATAGGTATACATGTGCCATGTTGGTTTGCTGCACCCATGAACTTGTCATTTACATTAGATATTTCTCCTAATGCTACCCCTCCCCCAGCCCCTCAGCCCCTGACAGGACCTGGTATGTGATGTTCCCCGCCC
>NW_016812185.1:56947-63841 GCF_001698545.2 Rhinopithecus bieti | reverse complement strand
GGTGAATATCAGCCCCACTCTCTTCTGGCTTATAGGGTTTCTGCTGAGAAATCTACTGTTAGTCTGATGGGCTTCCCTTTAGGGTAACTCAACCTTTCTCTCTGCCTGCCCTTAACATTTTTTCCCTCATTTCAACCTTGGTGAATCTGACAATTATGTGTCTTGGGGTTGCTCTTCTCGAGGAATATCTTTGTGGTGTTCTCTGTATTTCCTGAATTTGAATGTTGTCCTCCCTTGCTAGTTTAGGGAAGTTCTCCTGGATAATATCCTGAAGAATGTTTTCTAACTTGGTTCCACTCTCCCCATCACTTTCCAGTATACAAATCAAATGGATATTTGGTTTTGTCCCATAGTCCTATATTTTTTGGAGTCTTTGTTCATTACTTTTCACTCTTTTTTCTCTACTCCTGTCTTGTCACTTTATTTCATTAATTTTATCTTCAATCACTGATATCCTTTCTTCCACTTGATCAAATTGGCTATTGAAGCTTGCTCAGACATCACGAAGTTCTCATTCCATGGTTTTCAGCTCCATCAGGTCATTTAAGCTCCTCTCTGCACTATTTATTCTAGTTAGCCATTTGTCTAACATTTTTTCAAGGTTTTTAGCTTCCTTGCTGTGGGTTAGAACATGCTCCTTTAGCTTGGAGAGGTTTGTTATTACCAGCCTTCTGAAGCCTACTTCTGTCAACTTGTCAAACTCATTCTCTGTCCAGTTTTGTTCCCTTGCTGGCGAGGAGCTGTGATCCTTTGGAGGAGAAGAGGCACCCTGTTTTTTGGAATTTTCAGTTTTCTGCTCTGGTTTCTCCCCATCTTTGTGGTTTTATCTATGTTTGCTCTTTGATGTTGGTGGCCTACAGATTGGGCTTTGGTGTGGATGTCCTTTTTGTTGATGTTGATGCTATTCCTTTCTGTTTGTTACTTTTCCTTCTAACAGTCAGATCCCTCAGCTGCAGGTCTGTTGGAGTTTGCTGGAGGTCCACTCCAGACCCTGTTTGCCTGGGTATCACCAGAAGAGGTTGCAGAACAGCAAATATTGCTGCCTGATCCTTCCTCTGGAAGCTTTGTCCCAGAGGGGCACCTGCCTGCTTGAGGTGTCTTTCAGTCCCCACTGTGAGGTATTTCCCAGTCAGGCTACATAGAAGTCAGGGACCCTCTTGAGGAGGCAGTCTGTCCATTCTCAGAGCTCAAACATCATACTGAGAGAAACACTGCTCTCTTCAGAGTTGTGAGACAGGGACGTTTAAGTCTGCAGCCTTTTATTCTACTATGCCCTGCCTCCAGAGATGGAATCTATAGAAACAGTAGGCCTTGCTGAGCTGCGATGGGCTCTGCCCATTTCATGTTTCCCAGCCTCTTTGTTTACACTGCGAGGTACTCAAGCCTCAGCAATGGTGGATGCCCCTGCCCCCATCAAGCTGCAGAGTTGCAGGTTGATCTCAGATTGCTGCGCTAGCAGTGAGCAAGACTCTGTGGGCTTGGGACTCACCGAGCCTGGTATGGGAGTGTACGTTTTGGTCTGCTGGTTGCTAAGACTGTGGGAAAAGCACAGTATTTGGTCAGGAGTGTACCATTTCTCCAAGTACAGCCTGTCACGGTTTCCCTTGGCTAGGAAAGGGAAATCCCCTGACCCCTTGCACTTCCCAAGTGAGGCAATGCCTCACCCTGCTTCAGCTCACCCTCCATGGGCTGCACCCACTGTCCAACCAGTCCCAGTGAGATGAAACAGGTACCTCAGATGGAAATGCAGAAATCACCCATCTTCTGCATCAATCTCGCTGGGAGCTACAGACCAGAGCTCTTCCTATTCAGCCATCTTGACTTTTATTTCAAAATAAGGTTTCTTATGGGGAAAGGTTTTGTGCTAAGGCTTTATTAGGAAGTGATATCCCAAGGCAGCAAGAGCAAGAAATAAAAGGAAAGCAAAAGAGAGAAGAGAGTAGGAAAGAAGAAAAGGTTGTTTGCTGGTCTTTTCAACATCTTATTTTTTATTGATTTATGTTTGTCCTTGGAGGTATTAATCCCTTTGTTTCCTGTACAAAGGTTTCCAAGTTTTGTCACCTGGACTACCCAGCAGCTACTGGGGATGCCAGGTTCCGTATTTCATTGCATTAAAATTTATCTGAATCTGAAACTGATGTCAGAAGCCAGAGTCTCCATAGATCCAGCTGGATGAGGCCTGGGCATTGAAGCCACTGCAGTTCCTGGCTCAGCAGGTGCAATGGAGATTGTGTCATTATGCAAACAGGTTCTCCAGTGAGCAAAACAGTTAAATGCCCAGCAGGCAGCTAAAAGCAAGGTACATTTAATGAAATGCATAATTTAGGCCTTATACATATTCCATCATATGATTAGATTATATTTGTTTATACCTCCTTTCACTGATGGACATTTATTTTGTTTCCATTTGTTTACCATCACAGAAAAGCTGAAAATAAACATCTTTTATAGATATCATATGAACATCGGAAAGATTACAGTCGGATATATAATCCAAAGTAAAATTTTGAGGTCATGAAGTATTTAATTTTAAACTACCAGGTATTATCAAATTGCTTTCTAAAATGGCTGCATCCATTTACACAACCACTAAGAGAGTATGATAACATTTTCATGACACATTTAGCAATTTTGACATTAGCAAGTGTTTTGCTTTTCTATTTTCTGTTTTGTTGTTTTGTTTTGTTTTGTTTTACTTTGGGGTCAATCTGGTTGTTCTAAAATAACCTCTCACCCAGCAATTCTACTGCTAAGTGTACATCCAAGAGAATTGAAAACACATATCAATGCAAAATTTGTACACAAATTTCATAGCAACATTATTCATTATAACCAAACAGTGGAAACAGTCTAAATATCCATTAACTGATAAATGGATAAATAAAATTTGACATATCAATACAATGGAATACTTTCAGGCAAGAAAAAAAAAAAAAGAAATGAAGTACTGATACTTGTTACAACAAGAGTGAACCTTAAACAATTCTGTTAAGTGAAAGAAGTCAGTCACATAGGAGCACATACTGAATGGTTTTATTTATGTAAAAGGTGTATAATAAGAAAATCACCAGAGACAGTCTAAAGCTCAGGGTGTGTATTGGAAATTATAGGGCTTATGAATAAATCATGCAGTGTTTCTTTTGAGGTGAAAAAATATTCTAAAATTGATTTTGACAATAGTTACGCAACTCTGAGAATAAACTAAAAGCCATCATATTGTACATTTTAAGTGGGTGAATTATATGGTATGTGAATTATATCACAAAACATTGTTTAAAGTGATTACTAATTATTATTCTTATTTGAATCTTCCTGATTATTAGTGATATCAAACATCTTTTCACATGTATTTGGAGAATTGTGCTTCTTCTGTGAGTAGCTTGTTCTTGCTTTTGGACCATTTATCATAATAATAATAATTATTCTTTATTTGGAGGAGTTAAAAGAAGTACACTCTCTGGGACAACTGGATACCCACATGCAAAAGAAAAAAGTTGTACCCTTATCTCATAACATATAGAAAAGAACTCAGAATACACTAAAGATATAAATGGAAGAGCAAAAAATATACAAATCTTAGGAAACAACATAGAAATAAATTTTAAATGATTGGCAATAGTTTTGTAGATATAACATCAAAAGTACAAGCAACAAATAGAGAATCCAGAAATAAATCCATACATCTGTAGTGAACTCATTTTGACGAAAGTGCCAAAACATACATTGAGGAAAAGACAGTCTCTTCAACAAATGGTGCTGTGAACACTGGGTATTCCTATGAAGAAGAATGAAGCTTGATTCTTATCTCTCACCATATAGAAAACAAAGTCAAAATTGACTGAGACTTAAATCTAAGACATGAAACTACTAGAAGAAATCCTTGGGAAAACTCTCCAGGACATTAGTCTGGTCAAGATTTATTGAGTAATGCCTTACAAGCATAGGCAACAAAAGAAAAAAAGTGTACAANCTCTCTTTGTCTATTATTGGTGTATAGGAATGTTTGTGATTTTTGCACATTGATTTTGTATCCTGAGACTTTGCTGAAGTTGCATATCAGCTAATGGAGATTTTGAGCTGAGATGATGGGGTTTTCTAAATACACAAACATGTCATCTGCAAACAGAGACAACTTGACTTACTCTTTTCCTAATTGAATACCCTTTATTTCTTTCTCTTGCCTGATCGCCCTGTCCAGAACTTCCAACACTATGTTAAATAGGAGTGGTGAGAGAGGGCATCCTTTTCTTGTGCCGGTTTTCAGTGGGAATGCTTCCAGTTTTTGGCCATTCAGTATGATACCGGCTATGGGTTTGTCATAAATAGCTCTTATTATTTTGATATATGTTCCACTAATGCCTAGTTTATTGAGAATTTTTAGCATGAAGTGCTGTTGAATTTTTTTGAAGGCCTTTTCTGCATCTATTGATATAATCATGTGGTTTTTGTCACTGGTTCTATTTATGAGATGGATTATGTTTATTGATTTGCATATGTTGAACCAGTTTTGCATCCCAGGGATGAAACTGACTTGATCGTGGTGGATAAGCTTTTGATGTGCTGAGGATTCAATTTGCCAGTATTTTATCGAGTATTTTTGCATAGATGTTCATCACAGATATTGGCCTAAAATTCTCTTTTTTTGTTGTGTCTCTACCAGGCTTTGGTATCAGGATGATGCTAGTCTCATAAAATGAGTTAGGGAGGATTCCCTCTTTTTATACTTATTGAAATAGTTTCAGAAGGAATGGTACCAGATCCTCTTTGTACCTGTAGTAGAATTCAACTGTGAATCCCTCTGGTACTGGACTTTTTTTGATTGGTAAGCTATCAGTTATTGCCTCAATTTCAGAGGCAATTTGGTCTATTCTGAGATTCAGCCTCTTCCTGGTTTAGTCTTGGAAGGGTGTGTGTGTCCAGGAGTTTATCAATTTCATCTAGATTTTCTAGTTTATTTGCACAGAGGTGTTTTTTAGTATTCTCTGACAGTAGTTTGTATTTCTGTGGGATGGGTGGTGACATCACCTTTATCATTTTTTATTGCGTTTGATTCTTCTCTCTTTTCTTCTTTATTAGTCTTGCTAGTGGTCTATCTATTTTGTTGGTCTTCTCAAAAAACCAGCTCCTCTATCCCTTGATCATTTTGAAGGTTTTTTCCTGCCTCTATCTCCTTCAGTTCTGCTCTGCTCTTAGTTATTTCTGCCTTCAGCTAGCTTTTGAATGCGTTTGCTCTTGCTTCTCTAGTTCTTTTAATTGTGATGTTAGAGTGTTGATTTTAGATCTTTTCTGCTTTCTCTTGTGGGCATTTAGTGCTATACATTTCCCTCTACCCACTGCTTTAAATGTGTCCCAGAGATTCTGGTGTGTTGTGTCTTTTTTCTCATTGGTTTCAAGGAACATGTTTATTTCTGCCTTTATTTCGTTATTTACCCAGTAGTCATTCAGGATCAGGTTGTTCAGTTTTCATGTAGTTGTGCGGTTTTGAGTGAGTTTCCTAATCCTAAGTTCTGATTTGATTGCACTGTGCTCAGACAGTTTGTCGTGATTTCTGTTCTTTTACATTTTCTGAGGAGTGTTTTACTACCAATTATGTGGTCAATTCTAGAATAAATGCAATGTGGTGCTGAGAATAATTTATATTCTGTTGAATTGGGGCGGAGAGTTCTGTAGATGTCTATTAGTTCCACCTGATCCACAGCTGAGTTCAGGTCCTAGATATCATTGTTAATTTTCTGTCTCATTGATCTAACATTGACAGTATCTTTGTAGGTATCTAAGAACTTGTTTTATGAATCTGGGTTCTCCTGTATTGGGTGCATATATATTTAGGATAGTTAGCTCTTCTTGGTGAATTGATCCCTTTACTATTATGTGGCGGCCTTCTTTGTCTCTTTTGTTTTTTGTTGTTTAATGTCTGTTTTATCAGAGACTAGGATTGCAAACCCTGCTTTCTTTTTTTTTTCTTTCCATTTTCTTCGTATATATTCTGCCATCCCTTTATTTTGAGCCTATGTATGTCTTTGCACAAGAGATGGGTTTCCTGAATACAGCACACCAGTGAGTCTTGACTCTTTATCTAATTTGCCAGTCTGTGTCTTTTAATTGGGGGCACTTAGCCCATTTCCATTTAAGGTTAATATTGTTATGTTTGAATTTGATCCTGTCATTATGATGTTAGCTGGTTATTTTGCTCATTAGTTGCTGCAGTTTCTTCCTAGCATTGATGGTCTTGACAATTTGGCATGTTTTTGCAGTGGCTGGTACTGGTTGTTCCTTTCCATGTTTAGTGCTTCCTTCAGGAGCTCTTGTAGGGCAGGTCTGGTGGTGACAAAATCTCTCAGCATTTGCTTGTCTGTAAAGGATTTTATTTCTTGTTCACTTACGAAGCTTAGTTTGGCTGGATATGAGATTCTGGGTTGAAAATTCTTCTCTTAAAGAATGGTGAATATCAGCCCCCACTCTCTTCTGGCTTATAGGGTTTCTGCTGAGAAATCTACTGTTAGTCTGATGGGCTTCCCTTTAGGGTAACTCAACCTTTCTCTCTGCCTGCCCTTAACATTTTTTCCCTCATTTCAACCTTGGTGAATCTGACAATTATGTGTCTTGGGGTTGCTCTTCTCGAGGAATATCTTTGTGGTGTTCTCTGTATTTCCTGAATTTGAATGTTGTCCTCCCTTGCTAGTTTAGGGAAGTTCTCCTGGATAATATCCTGAAGAATGTTTTCTAACTTGGTTCCACTCTCCCCATCACTTTCCAGTATACAAATCAAATGGATATTTGGTTTTGTCCCATAGTCCTATATTTTTTGGAGTCTTTGTTCATTACTTTTCACTCTTTTTTCTCTACTCCTGTCTTGTCACTTTATTTCATTAATTTTATCTTCAATCACTGATA
>NW_016812185.1:40806-56147 GCF_001698545.2 Rhinopithecus bieti | reverse complement strand
AATAAAAGGAAAGCAAAAGAGAGAAGAGAGTAGGAAAGAAGAAAAAGGTTGTTTGCTGGTCTTTTTCAACATCTTATTTTTTATTGATTTATGTTTGTCCTTGGAGGTATTAATCCCTTTGTTTCCTGTACAAAGGTTTCCAAGTTTTGTCACCTGGACTACCCAGCAGCTACTGGGGATGCCAGGTTCCGTATTTCATTGCATTAAAATTTATCTGAATCTGAAACTGATGTCAGAAGCCAGAGTCTCCATAGATCCAGCTGGATGAGGCCTGGGCATTGAAGCCACTGCAGTTCCTGGCTCAGCAGGTGCAATGGAGATTGTGTCATTATGCAAACAGGTTCTCCAGTGAGCAAAACAGTTAAATGCCCAGCAGGCAGCTAAAAGCAAGGTACATTTAATGAAATGCATAATTTAGGCCTTATACATATTCCATCATATGATTAGATTATATTTGTTTATACCTCCTTTCACTGATGGACATTTATTTTGTTTCCATTTGTTTACCATCACAGAAAAAGCTGAAAAATAAACATCTTTTATAGATATCATATGAACATGGGAAAGATTACAGTCGGATATATAATCCAAAGTAAAATTTTGAGGTCATGAAGTATTTAATTTTAAACTACCAGGTATTATCAAATTGCTTTCTAAAATGGCTGCATCCATTTACACAACCACTAAGAGAGTATGATAACATTTTCATGACACATTTAGCAATTTTTGACATTAGCAAGTGTTTTGCTTTTCTATTTTCTGTTTTGTTGTTTTGTTTTGTTTTGTTTTACTTTGGGGGTCAATCTGGTTGTTCTAAAATAACCTCTCACCCAGCAATTCTACTGCTAAGTGTACATCCAAGAGAATTGAAAACACATATCAATGCAAAAATTTGTACACAAATTTCATAGCAACATTATTCATTATAACCAAACAGTGGAAACAGTCTAAATATCCATTAACTGATAAATGGATAAATAAAATTTGACATATCAATACAATGGAATACTTTCAGGCAAGAAAAAAAAAAAAAGAAATGAAGTACTGATACTTGTTACAACAAGAGTGAACCTTAAACAATTCTGTTAAGTGAAAGAAGTCAGTCACATAGGAGCACATACTGAATGGTTTTATTTATGTAAAAGGTGTATAATAAGAAAATCACCAGAGACAGTCTAAAGCTCAGGGTGTGTATTGGAAATTATAGGGCTTATGAATAAATCATGCAGTGTTTCTTTTTGAGGTGAAAAAATATTCTAAAATTGATTTTGACAATAGTTACGCAACTCTGAGAATAAACTAAAAGCCATCATATTGTACATTTTAAGTGGGTGAATTATATGGTATGTGAATTATATCACAAAACATTGTTTAAAGTGATTACTAATTATTATTCTTATTTGAATCTTCCTGATTATTAGTGATATCAAACATCTTTTCACATGTATTTGGAGAATTGTGCTTCTTCTGTGAGTAGCTTGTTCTTGCTTTTGGACCATTTATCATAATAATAATAATTATTCTTTATTTGGAGGAGTTAAAAGAAGTACACTCTCTGGGACAACTGGATACCCACATGCAAAAGAAAAAAGTTGTACCCTTATCTCATAACATATAGAAAAGAACTCAGAATACACTAAAGATATAAATGGAAGAGCAAAAAATATACAAATCTTAGGAAACAACATAGAAATAAATTTTAAATGATTGGCAATAGTTTTGTAGATATAACATCAAAAGTACAAGCAACAAATAGAGAATCCAGAAATAAATCCATACATCTGTAGTGAACTCATTTTTGACGAAAGTGCCAAAAACATACATTGAGGAAAAGACAGTCTCTTCAACAAATGGTGCTGTGAACACTGGGTATTCCTATGAAGAAGAATGAAGCTTGATTCTTATCTCTCACCATATAGAAAAACAAAGTCAAAATTGACTGAGACTTAAATCTAAGACATGAAACTACTAGAAGAAATCCTTGGGAAAACTCTCCAGGACATTAGTCTGGTCAAAGATTTATTGAGTAATGCCTTACAAGCATAGGCAACAAAAGAAAAAAAGTGTACAAATGGGATCACATCAAGTTAAAAAGCTTCTGCACAACAAAAGAAAAAAATCAACAAAATGAAGAGACAATTTGAATATATAAGTTTTAGTTCCTTATATATTATGATTATTAATCCCCTGTCAAATCAATAGTTTATGATTATTTTCTCCCAAATGGGAGGAAAAAAATCTAATAAGGCAATTTAAAAATAGGCAAACATTTCTCAAAAGAAGATGTCCAAAAGGTAAACAGGTATACAAAAAGTTGCTCAACATCATTGATCATCAGAGAAATGCAAATCAAAACTACAATGAGATATCATCTCACTCCAGTTAAAATGGCTTATTTCCAAAAGACAGGCAATAACAAATGCTGGCAAAGATGTGGAGAAAAGGAAACCCTCATATACTATTTGTGGGTATATAAATTAGTACAACCACTATGGAGAGCAATATGAAGGTTTTTCAGAAAACTAAAATTAGAATGATCTTATGGTTCAGCAATATCACTGTTAGGTATATACCCAAAAGAAAGAAAATCAATGTATCAAAGACATGTGTATCCACATGTTTATTCCAGCACTATTCACAATAGCCAAGATTTTGAATCTGCTTAAGTATCCATCAGCAGACAAATGAATAAAGAAAATAAGGTACATATATACAATGGAGTACTATTAAGCCATAAAAAAGAATGAGATCCTGCGATTTGTTATAGCATACACAGAACTAAAGAAAATTGTGTTGACAGAAATTAGTGAGGCACAGAAAGACAAATATCATATTCTCATCCGTTTTGGAAAGCTAAAATTTAAAACAATTGAACTCATGGAGATAGAGAGTAGAATGATGGTTACCAAAGGCTGAGAAGGATAGTAGGGAAGGAAGTGGGGACTGTTAATGGGTACAAAAACATACTTAGATAGAATGAAAAACATCTAATATTTGATAGCACAACAGATGACTATAATCAACAATTTATTGTACATTTTAAAATAACTGAAAGAGTACAATTAGAATGTTTGTAACACAAAGAAAGGATAAATTATTGCAGTGATTGATTTACCACAATGTGATGATTACATATTGAATGCTTGTATCAAAATATCTCATGTACTCCATAATTATATACAGCTACTTTGTACCCATACATTTTAAAGTATAAGCAACATAAAAAATAGAAACATTGGACTTTATTTAAATTAAAATATTTGTGAATCTAAGGACACTATCAGGAAAGTGAAAACAACATGTGAAATTAGATAAAATATTTTAAATCATATATCTGACAAAAGTACAATATTTAGAATATAAAAGAACTCTCATAACTCAATAGCAAAAGATAAATGACCCAATTAAAAAATAGGCAAAGGGTTTGAATAGATGTTTCTCCAAAGAAGATACACAAGTGGCCAACAAGTACATGAAAAGGTGCTCAGTATCTTTAGTCATTAAGGAAATGTAAATCGAAATCACCACAAGATACCACTTCACAACTACTATAAGGACTAACATAAAAACAACAGAAAGTAACAAGATTGACAAGGATGTAGAGATATTGGAACCCCCTTATATTGTTGGTTAGAACATAAAAGGTTTGTAACTGTTCTGCAAATAATTTGGTGGTTCCTCAAAGTTTAACATGGAATTACCTTTCGATCCAGTCATTCTGTTCCTAGGTTTAAACTCAAAATAATAGAAAACAGATATTCAAACAAAAACATGTATACAACTGGTTATAACAGCAATATGAAGAGAGGGTGGAGCCCGATGACAAAATAGAACTTTCAAGAGATTGTCCCCCCTCAAAAAATATCAGTTTGAACAACAGAAAAAGTACTTTCAAAGGTATGGAAGAAACTAAGTGAGAGATCACAATACTTGGGTATAGCACAGAAATAAGAAAAGATTCATTGGAGATGATAGGAAGGAATTTTACGTTACCTGCATCACCCCTCCCCCAACCTCAGGCAGCATAGCATGGAGAGAGATAACATTTCCTTGGAAGAAATAGAGGGAAATGAGCAAAGGACTTTTCCTTGAACCCCAATACAGAGTCTGCATAGTAAAACCCAGCACTGGACAGGCTTCTACAGCTTCAGACTTGATACCACAACCTGTGGACTGAGCTGTCAGACCTTTTCTAATTCCAAGAAGTACCCCACAGCCCCATGCTTCAGACCTACACAATGGACTTGATCTCCTGCTCACACCACTGCTATGTAAACGTCAGTCTCCTTGGGCTCTAGACAGGCCTCAGCAACAGGCCAGCCCCAATGTCCCCAGGCTTCAGATCTGCCTCAGGACTGCACTGGCACCAACAGCAATAAGCTTTAGGCTCACTGCCGAACCTCACCAGCCCTTCATGTCCTAGGCTTCAAGCCCTCTTCAGCACCATGAAGCCCCAGCAGAAACAGGCTTCAGGCTGAGTTCCAGGGATACAGACTTCAGGCCAATTCCAGGAGACCAAATCAACAGATCAACTGAAGTGGATCCAGGATCCAGACCCTCCCACCTGCTGACCCAAGCATGAAGCAATCCAGCCCAAAGACTCCAGTGGCAAGCCCACCCATGGACCATGCCAGACAGCCTTCCCAGAATACCTAGACAAGCTGACTGTTGAAGGACTTTCCCAGACAAAGCCAGTCTACAAAGACTGGAATAGGTATACCCTTCTTCATATGTATAAACACCAATGCAGGGCCACAAGGGTCAAGAACTGTCAGGGAAATATCACAAAAAGGACAAAATAAAGCACCAATGACCAGCCCTAAATAAATGGAGATGTATAAACTGCATGATAAAAAATTCAAAATAACTTGTTTAAGGAAGCTCAACAAACTTCAATAAAGTACAGATAAATAATTCAATGAAATGATAAAGACAATGTATTACCAGAATTAGGAAGTTAACAGAGATTGAAATAATCAAAAATTGGATATTCTCAAGTTGAAGATACAAGAAACAAAATGAATAATGCAATAGAGAGCACTGACAGCAGGACTGATCAAGGAGAAGAAATAATCTGTGAACTCAGGTTATTTGAAAATACATACTAAGAGAAGAAAAAAGAAATGAAAAGGAATGGAGAATAAAAGATTTAAGAGACTGCATGAAAAGACCAAATTTTTGAGTCATAGGAGTTTAATAAGGAGAAGAGAAAGATAAAGGGGTAGAAAAATTGCATAATGAAGTAATAGCAAAACTTTTCAAGTCTGTAGAATGCTATAAATATCCAGATACGGAAGGTCAATGGTCTTTAATCAGTCAATTCAAACAAGACTACTCCAAGACATATTGTAATCAAACCCTCAAAAATCAAAGACAAGAACCTGAAATCAACAAGAGCAAAGAAACATATCACATATAAGGGAGTTCCAACAGGCTAACAGTAGTTTTCTCAGCAGAACTTTTAATAAGCCAGGAGAGAGTGGAATGATATATTCAAAGTACTGAAGGAAAAAGACATCTGTCAAACAAGAATACTTTACCCAGCAACACTGCCCTTCAGAAATCAAGGAGCATTAAAAATGTCTTCAGACAAAGAAAAGCTGGGGAGGTTGTCCTCACCAGGCCTGTCTTAGAAGAAATGCTAAAGGGAATTTTTTAAGCCAAGTTATGTTCCATTGCAGTCAGAGAAGATGCTTGATATTCTTTCAATTTTTGAATATATCAAGACTTGTTTTGTGACCTAACATTTGGTATATCCTTGAGAATTATCCATGTGCTGAGGGAAACAATGTGTATTCTCCAGCTCTTGAATGAAATGTTCTGTAAATATCTATTAACTCCATTTGGTCTAGACTGCATAATAAGTGTAATGTTTCTTTGTTGATCTTCTGCCTGGAAGATCTGTGGAATGCTGAAGGTGGGATATTGAGGTCTCCAGTTATTATCATATTGGGGCCTATCTTTCTCTTTAACTCTAATAATACTTCCTTTGTACATCTATTTCCTCCAATGTTAAGTGCATCTATATTTAAAACTTACATACTGTTGTTGAACTGACCCCTTTATTATTATATAGTGATTTTTGTCTTCTTACAGTTTTTGTCTTGAAACCTATTTTATCTAATATAAGTATAGTGCCTCCTGCTCTTTTTTGGCTTCCATTTTCATGGATTTTTTTTGTATCCCTCTGTTTCCAGTCTATGTGTGTCTTTATAGGTGAAGTGTCTTTCTTGTGGGCAACAGATCAATGAACTTGTTTTTTCACCCCTCAGCCAGTCTGTCTTTTCATAGGAGAGTTTATTTCACTTACATTCAATGTTATTATTGATATATAAGCACTTATTCCTGCCATTCTTCATTTGTCTTCTGTTGTTTTGTGGACTTTTCTTCTTTGTGTTTTTCATTCCTGTCTTCTTCTAGTGAAGATTATTTTCTCTGGTGATATGATGTGGTTCTCAGCTTTTTATTTTTTGTGTATCTATTTTATGTTTGCATGTTTGATGTTGCCATGAGGATTGCAAATGCTATCTTATAATTCATTATTTCAACCTGATAACAACTTAACACTATGCATAAACAAAGAGAAAACTAATAAAAACTTGCCTTAACTTTGTCCTCTCACTTTTAAACTTTTTATTGTGTCTATTTATATCTTTTTTACTGATTATGCCTTGAAAAGTTGTTGTAGTTATTATTCTTGATTGTTTTATCATTTAGTCTTTCTACTTAGGATAAGAGCAGTTTACACACAGTTACAGTGATATACTATTCTGTGATTTTCTGTGTACTCACTGTTACCAGGAAGTGTTCTACCTTCAGGTGATTATTGTTCATTAATGTCTTTTTCTTTGTGACTGAAGTACTCCCTTTAGCTGTTCTTGTAGAACAGGTTTGGTGTTGATGAAATCCCCAGCTTTCGTTTGTCTGGGATAGTCTTTATTTCTCCCTCATATTTGAAGGCTATTTTCACTGGATATACTATTCTAAGGTAAAGGGTATTTTCCTTCGGCCCTTTAAATATGTCATGTCACTCTCTCCTGGCCTGTAAATATCCCACTGAAAACTTTGCTGCCAGACATATTGGAGCTCCATTGTACGTTATTTGTGTATTTTCTCTTGCTGCTTTTAGAACCTTTTCTTTATCCTTGAACTCGTGAGTTTGATTATTAAATGCCTTGAGGTAGTCATTTTTGTTAAATCTGCTTGGTGTTCTATAACCTTTTTGTACTTAGATATTGATATCTTTCTCTAGGTTTGGGAAGTCCTCTGTTATTATCCCTTTGAGTAAACTTTCTTTCCACATCTCTTCTGTACTTCCTCTTTAAAGCCAATTACTCTTAGATTTGCCATTTTGATACTATTTCTAGGTCCTGTTGGTATGCTTCATTTTTTTTCTGTTGTCTCCTTTGACTGTGTATTTTCAAATAGCCTGTATTCAAGCTCACCAATCCTTTATTATGCTTGATCAATTCTGCTACTGAAGGACTCACTGTTATTAAAGTCTCACCCTGTAGCCACAGTCACTCTTGGCCAAGAGGAGGATAGCCAGACTACCACCAATGTTCCCCTAAGGCCCAAGGTTTCTTAAGTCAGCTTGTGGTGAATGCTGCCTCACCTGGGACTCACCCTTCAGGGCAGTGGGCTCCCCTCTGGCCCAGGGCAGGTCCAAAAATGCCATCTAAGAGTCAAGTTTTGGAATTGGGGAACCCAGGAGCTCACTTGTTGCTCTATCCCCCTGTGGTGGTGTTGGTACCTGAAGCCAACATGCCTCAGAGGCTCACCTGAGGCCCTCAACATTATATTTGAGTATTGCTTTGCTGGTTATCCAGGGACCAAAGGCTCTTCAGTTATCAGGGGATCAATACTGCCAGAACGTGGCTTTTCCCTTCATGGCAACAGGTTCCCTTCTGTCCCAGGGTGTGTCTAGAAACATCTGGGAGCTAGGTTCTGGAATGGGGCCTCACGACTCTGACCAGTGCCCTAGCCCTATCCTGCTGTGGCTAAGCTGGTATCCAAGATGCAAGACAAAATCCTCCCCACGATTTCCTCTCCTCTCCTCAAGGAAAGAAGGGTATCTTTTGGTGTCTCAAGCTGTGCAGCCTGAGGTTAGGGGAGAGATGATATCAGCATTCCCTTGGCTGCCCCAGCTGGTGTCTCAGTAGGTACCCCCTCACTCCCCCTAGCCCAGTTTACGGTCTCTGGGTCTAGTTCATTTCATCCCTGGGACTTGTCTAAGTGTTGCAGTCTTCATGGCCTAGAATGCCTTTCAAGTTTACTTAGAGACCAAAAGCACTTTAGCCCTCCATGGTGAGGTTTGTGGGCACTCAAGTTTGGACCACTGGGATTGGCAATTCTCCTCTGGCTAGGGGCAGTCTAAATGGTCCCTGTATGGGTAGGCATCAGGTGAGTTTGACCTGGTTTTCCTTTCTGCTCTAGCAGTACGGCACTGAGTTCAATGACTCATAGTTGTTGTGTTCTCCCTCTGCCAGTGCCCAGAGATGCTCTCCACACAATGCAGTGGCTGGTGGGTGTGGGGGACGGGTGGCACTGGCTATTCAGGACTTTTTTTTTTTAATCTCTTCAGTGCCCCTTTCAACCACATGAAGTTAAAACTAGGTATTGTGAGTCCTCATCTGATTTTGGCTCTTATAAAGGCATCTTTTCTGCGTAGATAGGTATTAACTTGGTGTCCTTGTGAGGGGATGATCAGGGGAGTTTTCTATTTTCCATCTTGTTCCACATCACTTCCATCTACAATAATTTTAAGATACACACAATATAAAATACATGAAATTTGACATCAAAATCAAAAACATTTGTGTTGGGAGTGGACTAATAGTGTGGATGATATTTTTGTTATACAAATTAGCTATAAAAGTTAAGTTGTTATCTTAAAATAACCTGTTATAAGATGCCATGTAAGTTTCATGACAACCACAAAAAAATTCTTATAGTACATACACAAAAAATTTAAAGTAGAGACCAAAACATACCACTAGAGAAAAATCACTTAACCACAAAGGAAAGCACCAAAGAAGGAAGAAATAAAGGATCTACAAAGCAATTGGAAAAAAATTAATAAAATGACAGAAATAAGTTCTTGCCTATCAATAATTACCCTGAATATAATAGATTAAACTCTCCAATCAAAATATGTGGAGTGGCTGAATGAATAGCTAAGTAAGACCCAATGACATGCTACCTAGAAGACATTCATATTACCTGTAAAGACATACTTAAAGTGAATGGATGGCAAAATATATTCCATGCAAATAGAAACCAAAAGAGCACAAGAATAGCTAAAGTTGTATAAAATTGACTTCATGTCAAAAATTATAAGAAGAGACAATAAAAGTCATTACAGAATGATAATAGTGTTCCTTCAACAAGAAGATATGAAAATATATAAATATACATGCACCCAACATCAAAAAACCTAAATATACAAAGCAAATATTAATATGTTGGAAGGGAGAGATAGACCGAGGTACAGTAAGAGTAGGGGACTTCAACACCCCACTTTCAGCCATAGAATGATCATCCAGACAGAACATCAGTAAGATACATGGAATAAGACAGGGTCCAGTGATATACCCACATATAGATATTAAATAAAGTTACCAAGGTAATTCAATGGAAAAAGGACAGTCTTTTCAACAAGTGGTGCTAGAACAACTGGATATACATAAGGAAAACTATCATTTACATTTCAGCTAGGATTTCAAATTAATTTACATAAAGTTATATATAGTATTGTTTTATAATTTCATAACTTCATCTGGATTTGTAGTTTTCTCTTTTGATTTGTGATTTACTTATTATACCTTCTCTTTTACTTTCCTTGACCATACTTATAAAATTTAGCTTCATTTAGAATTTTATAGCTATATTGTCAAGTGTGTAGAAAGCTTTTGATAACAGCATATGAAGATTCTGAAAAAAACAATTCACAGGCACAGAGGAAAGCACAATAGAGTGGATAAGTAAAAAGAGTTAGAGATAGGAACGTTCCCTAAAGATAGAGAGGATCATTTCAGATTAGTCAGGGGGCTTACAATATAAAAATAAAGGAAAGAGTGAGTCAAGGGTTTGAGAACAAGGTCCAGTCCTGAAGGCTGTGGAAATTTACTGATTCACATAACGCAGGGGCAAGGAAGATACAGGGCCACAAAAGGCTGGGTTCTGTTTCTCATGGAGCAGAGAACAGTGAAGAACATAAGCTGCAAAGGCCAGGTGAAACAGGTATCAGATTATGGGGTTAGAAAGCCTGATAGTGAATAAACTGGAGGGCAGGAAGAACCAGGAAGGTGCATGAAGAAGCATGTAGGAAATGAATATTTTGCCAGTGTTCCCTTACAATACGGAAAGTAGTTGATATGGCAAGAAGCTTGTACGTTCGCTACAGTCAGAAGGAAATCAGTGACTAAGAGATGTCAGATAATAATTAAACCATTAACATTTAGTGAATAATTGACATTGTTTTAAGTGTTCACACATATGACTCATTTTATCTTTACAGCAACTCTACAGTTATGGTCTCTTTCCTATAAATGAGTAAGATGAGTCTTAGTGAGATTAATTTACACACGGTTACCCATTTAGTAAAATGACAGAGTTGGAATTTGAGCCTGTTATTCACTATCTTTGTGTCTATTTTACCCTATAGTCCATATGCTATACACAGGGGTGTTTCTCCTTCTTCTTTGCCTTTTTAAAAAATCCTCTTATCTGCTCATTTTTTCTCTTGTAATTCAATAGAAATGTCTTACGTGTTTTGTTAAATCCAAAGGGTATGAAGGAAGCAAAGAACTCTTCACACAGCGACTTATTCTGGTAAATATTTTGGTATTCATGTCTCTGCAATTTATGGAGAGCTTCCCAATCTGCCATCTTATTTGTTCTGCCCCAGACCCCATAAAGCCTCAATAAAGGGGCAGTAAGAATGTGTGCCATTGGGTGGCAAGAGTCAATGATAAAAAAAGGGCCATATAAGTCTATTGTGATTCTGACCAATTCCTGATTTCTGATTCTTTACTATGGATTTATAAAGGTCGTTGTGCAGTGAATTTTATTTAGAAGTCTTTGGTAATATAAAATGGGATAAAAATCCTTTTGGAATTAACCTCATTGGAATGTGTTTTCAGCAAGTTATGATTCTTGCACAGGAAATTTCTCATTGCATTCTCATTCATCAAAATACAGAATTTTCATTTCAAGTGGTTGCTACTGTAGGCACAGAAAGGAGGTATGCAGCTGAAAAGTCCGACCTTTAGTGTCTTTGAGCAAAAGCCCAGTATTATAGTCAGAACATGGTATCCATGGCAACTAACCTAGTAGCTTTTTAACTTTTCAACCTATCAAAAAGTGATTTCTTTAGTTTTCTTTCAATTTCCCCCTCTCCTTTTTTGGTCTATAGTCATAATCATTGTTGATTCATATACTTTTGTGTGTGTGTGTGTGTGTGTGTGTGTGTGTGTGTGTGTGATGGAGTCTCGCTCTGTCACCCAGGCTGGAGTGCAGTGGCGCTATCTCAGCTCACTGCAGGCTCCGCCTCCCAGGTTCACGCCATTCGCCTGCCTCAGCCTCCGGAGTAGCTGGGACTGCTGGCGCCCGCCACAACACCTGGCTAAGTTTTTGTATTTTTAGTAGAGACAGGGTTTCACCGTGTTAGCCAGGATGGTCTCGATCTCCTGACCTTGTGATCCCCTGCCTCGGTCTCCCAAAGTGCATTTTTTTTTTTTTACTATACAATAAAAACATTGAATGATCATATTAGATTGACATTAGTATTTCTTATCAAGAGCAAATACATAAATTTTCATTAATCCAGACTCTTGTAATTAATAATCTTTGAGAATTGCAATAAGGTAGGACTGGGCTAAAGTTATGTAGTAGCTAAAGAAAAAAAGGTTTTCCAGGAAGATATGATTGGAGGTGCACTTTTAAAAGTGTATTCATATACATGTAAACAATTGTTAGACTCATTGCAGCAAAGCCTTGATTTCTTGGACTGTTCAGGGATGGGAGGTTGTAGTTGACTTACTTTCCTGGTTAACTGAAAGTTAGGCAGAACAATTGTATGTTCAATCCATGTTACCAATTCCTCTGAAAGGTGCTAGTTTGCTTTCTGGCTTTAGAAAGAGTCTACTGAAGATAACTAGCTCTTTCTTCAATGCCAAAAGATCCCTGCAGACCCTGAGGCTCATGACTCTGAAAGTCAGTCATCTTTGTTTGGAACTACATATGTAGCTGCCGAGATGGAGGATGCAGAAGAGAGGGTTCAGTGTGTGCTGATGCCAAAACATACTCTGAATGTTTCTTTCATTTTGAAAACAAATCCCTAATACCAGATTTTTTGCCTGAGGCAAAAGGTTGTTGATCTGAGAAAGCACAGTACTCCAGTTAATAGCACAGGCTCTGGAGTCAGCCTATTTGTGTTCAAATCTGGACTCTACTTCTTACTACGTGTATAATTTTGAGGAAGGTACCTAATTTTTGGAAGTCACAGGTTTCCTCATCAGTAAAATGGGTATAATCATTGAATCTACTTCATAAGGTAATTGTGAGAAATAAATGTGACAAAAAATGTAAATGCTTACAACAGCGTCTGCCTGGTACATAGGAAGTACTCAACAAACTGTAGCTATTGTTATTTCCCCGAGATATGGAGTGCCAATGGGGAATCTGTTTCATCGAAAAACTCTCATAGCTGGGTTGAGGGTAATTGCAATTGTACTAAACATCCATTCTGAACTCTTTGTGGAAAACAGATCCTTTCCTAGGCTAAATTTTGTTAACATAGTTGAAGTAACTGTCTTAATAAAAGTACATATCTTTAAAATGTGTTTTCAGATTTTCCACTATTTCATCCTAGCCCTGGCTCCACTGACTCACAATAGTATAGTGAGACTATATTGGGCATTGATTTAGCAGTCTCTGTATGTGCCTTCAAATGTGTGCCAACACTAAAATAATTCAAAAAGGAAATAGGTAGTTTTCATTCTCTTTGTCTAATTTCTGCTTTTCAATGGTTAAAAGATGCCCTCAGTTTTGTATGTTTTTTGTTTGTTTGTTTGTTTTTTCTTCTCAGATAGCTGTAATTGTTTTGTATTTGGCTGCCTTTCTATCACCTGAGGTGCATGCTCATTTCCTTAGAAATGTATTTCCTACATGTTTGAATTATTTAAATAAAATAAATCTACACATACATATTAATATGGTCATTTCACACTTCCACAATTGTGCTGAAATGTAAATCTATTGGAGAAGGTGGAAAAGTTATTAAAATTTATTTTAGTTTGGAGAATGCAAAGCCTTGACAGAGAATTCTTCTAGCTTTGAAATACTAGTATTTGGGAAGATCTGTAGCTCATTCTGTTCTAATCTACCTTTAGGTTGGGTTTCTATGGAATCAGACTAACTCATTTACCCTCACTCTTTCATACTTAACTACTAATCCAGTTTCTAACCTCTGCAAGTCCAAACCCCACCCTAGTCCCACTCACTATGGCTCACATACCACCTATGGGTTTCCTTATTCTTTCTTTCACATTTTCCCTCTGGGATTAAGTGATTTTTTTAGAGGGCTTGGAAAATGTGCGTTTTTCTGGATGCGTCCCTTTGTCCCTTTGTTTCTGCCTGTGAGTGTGTGCATATCTCTGTAGCTGCTGAGGCCTCTGTTTACCATTGTGTACACACATGTAGGTGACATGTGTGTCTTCCGTTGAAGAATAGGTGTTTGTGTTTAATAGGCTGCCTATACTCTGTAAATGGTCCTTAGACAGGAGTGTAAGAACATTCTTAATCCCTATGGCCTTCCTTCTCAGAACTATCTCAAATTTTCTGGCAGGATTCCCCCATAAGGAGGCCCTGTCTCTGGGAGAGGCATGCAGAGGCTTGGATTTTCCCATTCCTTTCTCACTTTTTGTCTGTTTTGAGAACAGTGACCTCTGGTAACTCACCCTTTAACTCCCCCTTTCTCTACCCGTTTCCCTCCTCCTCTTCCTAAGGCTGTAACAGAATCTCCCCAGCAACATCTAAAGGGAAAAGGGACAGGGCAAGCAGGGGAGGGGGACACAACAAATCGATGGTTTGGGAAAAATATACAAGTTAATGAAATGTTGGCTCAGATATTGTTCCTGGATCTGTGGATGAATGTGAGTCTTCTATGTTCTAAATGGACACATTAGCAGTATCAAGCAATAGCATATTGATAAGAGGCCTTTTGATTAAGAAGGAAAAATGTTACCAAACTTAAAACATGCTTTAAACATTTAGGAGTGCCAAGTTTGATTACACTGCAATATCTCCCAAGGCCTTGTTAAAATTGAACAGAAAACGAATTCCTCCAACAAGCAGGCTTACCTCTCAGTAGCCTGCCGTGAATTCTAATCACCCTGTGGAATCACTGAAGATTCTTCCAACAGACCTTTCTCTTAGTCATTTGACTGAGAAGATGGATACCTGGAGTCTAGTCCCATTTCTGCCATTGACCAATTGTGTCACCTGAGATGTATTGCTTAATATCTCTGTCGTACCTTCTCTGCCTATAAAGGAAAACTCACTCTGTTTACACTTTCCACATAAGTTCACATAATATGTGGTAGATATGGAGGAAAATATGTGATTTACTTTGGGTGGAATGTTTATGAAGCTACCATTTAGCAAATCTGGAACAGTTATTTCCCAAATAATTGGTCCCTAGTGACTTGGCATAGTGAAGGGGCCTTAAACATGTTAATCAGGAAATATAATAACCCTGCTTAATGAACTTATTTGCCATCCATATATCTTATTTGCTGTAATCTATTTAGAGCTTTTGCTGATAGAATCAGTGTTACTCTTTTAAAAAGGTGTATTTTGGGGTACAATTGACATACAATATACTGCACATGTTTAAAGGGTACAATTTGATGCTTTGACATATGTATACACTGATGAAATGATTACTACAATCAAAAGATAATGAATATGTCTGTCGCTCTCCAAAATTTCCTCATGCCCCTTTGTAATCCTTCCTTCATGTCCATCCCCACCTTCTCTACCCTTCACCACTCCCAGGCAAACATTGATCTGCTTTATGCCATGACAGATGAGTTTGCACTTTCTAGAATTTTCTCTAAGTGAAATCACTCAATATGCACTCTTTTTGACTGGCTTCCTCCAGTCAGCATAATTTTTTAAAAGATTCATTCATGTTGTGTGTATTAATAGCTTATTCCTTATGACTGAGTAGTATTCAATTAAATTATTAAACCACAATTTTTTATCCATTCATCTTTTGATGGACATATGAATTGTTCCTAGTTTTAACTATTAAAATAATTATGCTATAAACATTT
>NW_016812185.1:24340-39270 GCF_001698545.2 Rhinopithecus bieti | reverse complement strand
TCAATTCATCATTTATATCAGGTATAACTCCCAATGCAATCCCTCCCCGCTCCCCCCTCCCCATGATAGGCCCCGGTGTGTGATGTTCCCCTTCCCGAGTCCAGGTGATCTCATTGTTCAGTTCCCACCCATGAGTGAGAACATGCAGTGTTTGGTTTTCTGTTCTTGTGATAGTTTGCTAAGAATGATGGTTTCCAGCTGCATCCATGTCCCTACAAAGGACGCAAACTCATCCTTTTTTATGGCTGCATAGTATTCCATGGTTTATATGTGAACATATGCTTTTATTTCTCTTGTGGAAATACCTAGGACTGAACTGGGTAGGTCATATGGTAGGTGAAAATTTGTCTTTATAAGAAGCTGCCAACTTTTTTCCAAAGTGCACCATTTTACATTCCCATCACCACCAATGTATGATAATTCTAGTTGCTCCTCACATTCATCAGCATTTGGTATGGCCAGTGTTTTTAATTTTAGCCATTCTTGAGTGTGTAGGTAGTGGTATTTCATTGTGGCTTCAATTTCTATCTCCCTATGACTAATGATATTGGAAATTTTTTGTGGGCTTACTTATCCACATATCTTCTTTGGTGAAATGTATATTTAAATATTTTGTTCATTTTATTTATTTGGTTGGTTGTTTTCTTATTGTTAGCTTTAATAATGCTTTATATATTCTAGATATAAATCTTTTATCAGGTCTGAGATTTGCAAATATTCTCTCCAGGTCTGTTGGTTGTCTTTTCACTCTCCTAAGCATATCTTTGAAGAGCAGAAGTTCTTAATTTGGATGAAAACCAATCTTTGTTAGAACTACCCTAGAACCTTGACTTGAAAGAATTCCTTAGATATAGATCTTCAGGTGTGTTACGTGTCCTCCCAGATGTTCTTAACCTGGAGTGCAGGGACACGGAGTATCCCTTTGAGTATTAACAGCTGATAGTGCAGAATAAAAAGCCAGGGTTGTAGCACTTGCCAATTTCCACAGCTGATTTCAAATTACCAACTTGATGTCATTGAATGTGGACTTGGGAAGTGATACCATGGTGGAATGCACTGTACAATTATACAACATTACATACAGATCCAATAGATACAAGTAAATAACCTAGAAATAATAGACAATAGTAAAATGCAGTGTATGATTTAGGAAATAATAGTTTTGAATGTTTATTGCCTTTGTTTTCAATATAATTTATTGAATTGTAAAATTATATAATTTACCTTTTTAGCAATTACTGCATTTAGCAACCAGTTTGCAAACTTCCTGAAAATTTCATAATCATCTCTTGCCTGCCAGTTCATGTCAGCTCCAACACATCTCTGTCTAGACCCCTTGTGAAGCCCTCACAGAGTACAAGAACAGAATTCAGGCTTAAAAAACTTTTATAAGAAAAATTACATGTTCATTTTTATTAATTTCTAAGTAAAATTTAGGATTTCCTTTGATTATAAATGTATTTTGAAAGTATAGGTAGATCCACTGCTAGATCTTTTATTTAAAATCTTAATAAAAAAGTGTATATATTGCCATATGAATTTTTTAATTTTGATAACTAAATTTCAGTTCAATGTATTTACGTTGTATTCCTTTGTATTTTACACATTTTAAAAGGGCTTTAGAGGCTTCTCAGATATTAAAGGTTTTCATGGAACACAGAAAAAATTTTAAGGAACTCTCATAAGGCATTCTATGTGTATAAGTAGTATTGCTGTTCATAAATAGCTTCAGGGATGGATAAGCTGCAATCACTTTGCTTATGTGGCTATTACAAATGACTATCTCCCTTTTGTTACTTCGATATATTATGACATAAGGAATTTTGAAATCACATAGATGTACATGCAAAACCCATTTCTGCTATTTACTGGCTACATAACTTTGATAAACTTAATTAGTTTTTCTGTATCTCATTTGATCAACTCTAATGTAGGAGTAATTATTCTTGCCTCAAAGGGTTATTATGAGGATAAAACTAGAGCATAGCATGCATTAGATGCTCCACAAGTGCTTCCTTTTATTTCAGTACTCAATGTAAGAGAATCACTGACCCGTTCCAGAGTATCTACTGCCTAATTCCATCATACTGTAATTATTAAGGCTTTTTTGGGAGGAGGTGTCCATAAATCGGAAAAGAAAATGATGCCCTTTCCTGCTTTCAATACCAAGAATTGGAGTCTAGAGAAATCAGCTGTCTTATGTTTGTCTCAGCTTAAGGCTGGGGACCAGAAGGATTTCTAGGATGAGGTTGCTGAATTCTGGCTTGCCAGCTTTGGTTGTTGTGCTACTTTAATCTGCCCCTGACTCAGTTTAGACCTTTACTAACTTTAGTCAAGATTCTGAGTGTCAAGCATTACCTAACTCAAGTACACAGTCATTTCTTTAAGTTCTGAAGGTAGTACACAGCTTCCAGGACATTGAGGTAGTGGCTTTCTATCTTTTTCAGTCTGTGGACCTCTTCCAGTGGTAAAAGCTCTTTGGATCATGTGCACCTCCAACTCTCACTTGCCACAGTCAAGAAAACAAACCCAAACTCCTTAAAACTAATGGGAAGGCTGGCACTACTTTAAGTGAAACACCAATGAGATGACGTCTTGTTTAAATATTATAAGCAAATTATTTATTCATGCCAGGAAGCAAAGTAGAGGCCTTGCTACACTGTAAATGTTAACACCTACAAGAGATCAGTCTATGGACCTGATCAGGATGACCTTTGGAGAACACCAGTGGTCCCATTTGGAAACATCATTTTGGAAAGTGTTACTTTCCAGGAGTGTTTCATGCCCATTTGATCATATGTTAAATTCACATATGAATTTTCTTCTCTTTATTTTCGGTAGAGAGACAGCAGGAAATAGTGGAAACAGCACTAAATTTGAAGTCATACGGATCTGAATTTGCACCTTTTCTGTGCTGATAACCAGCCATGGTTAACTTCAGCAAGATTTCTCTGAGCTTCAGTTGTGTCCTCTCTAAAATGAATATCTACTCA
The DNA here is from genome assembly GCF_001698545.2 of Rhinopithecus bieti. Taxonomy (NCBI): domain Eukaryota; kingdom Metazoa; phylum Chordata; class Mammalia; order Primates; family Cercopithecidae; genus Rhinopithecus; species Rhinopithecus bieti. Next base: position 36,277 of record NW_016812185.1, on the reverse strand, counting down.
ATAGATAATTGTGAAGGTTAACTAAAATGATGTATTTTATGTAGCCAGGATGTAATACATATATAGCTCTCTAATTTATTTATTTTTTTGTAGCTCACAAAACTTAAGTAAAATAAACCAGAAAGAATTCAATACTACACTAGTGTCACATTTATAAATTCCAGCAGAAGAATTTGTCAAATAATGGGATCTCCAGGTTCTCTTATCATTTCAACCCCTCCCGTCTTGATCCTGGACCCCTAATGCTTCAATGAAACCACTATCTTGATAAACAAGTTCCATGGCCTCCAATTCCAGTTTGTCTGACATATCCACTGTGCTTAGACTATTCCAACTACTCGCTTCTCAGCTTCTACAATGAATAATATTGAGACTGCTGGAAGAAATCACACAGTTGTGCAAATTGGTGTCGTTACAAATTTGTGTTCTCCAATCTTATTTCATTCTCGATTTTATGCTTCCAGTCCCCATCCTTGTCTAGACTTCAGGGTGACAATTCCAAAACTTCCTACTCCGTCACCTCCCCACTATCTTTAGAAGCTTATCTTAACTCTTACTTCATGGACAAAATTGAGATTGTTACAGATAGATGCTCTTAATCCATCATTTCTAAAATCATCTTTTGTGAACTCTCTCTCATTTCCTTTCCTCTGGGCTCAGAAGTTTCCTTCTTCTGTCCAAGTCTAATATCTCTACTTGTTTCTGGTGCCTAACACTCACTTAACATTTCTTTAGGAATATCATTCTATTAACTATTCTTTCTCTTCTTTGCATCTTCAATGTTTCTTACTCCTTTCCATACATATATAAGCACGTCCAAGTTGCTCAGGTGATGGGTGCACCAGGTTCTCACAAATCTCCACTAAAGAACTTACTCAGGTAACCAAATACCATCTGTACCCCAACAGCTTATGGAAAAATAAAATTTAAAGAAGAAAGAAAGAAAAAGAAAATTTACCAACCTCTCTGGATCCTGCATCTCCTCAAGCTACTACCCTCTCTTCTGTTTCTTTCTCTTTTTTTTAAACAAACTTTTTGTGAAATGGTGCACATGACTCTGTCCAATTTCTTTCTCATTTCCCATTCTCTCCTCAGACCACTATAAAATGCTATTTGCTTCTAAATCTCCATTGACTCTGCTCTTACAAAGGACATTAATGACTTATTAGGAAGAGACCATGGACCTCTTTTGATTCTCACCTTACTTGATCACTTTGGGTGAATTTGGCATTATTGAAGATTCCCTTCCTGAAACTGTCTCCTGCTTGGGCTCCTGAGATACTATATTCAATCCCACCTCTTTGAGGGTTCATTCTCAGCCTTCTTTACTGGCTTCTTTTTCTCTGTCTGTCATTTTATTGGTAGTTTTCCCTAAAGCATCTTCCTTGGCTCTCTCATCTTCTCAATCTGCACAATATTTCTGATCAATTAATTTTCATATTTTAACTACCACTCTTGATTAAATTTTTATCACCAGCCAGCTTTCCCTACTGTGTTTCAACTTTCTATAGGTCTTCTCTAGTCGGATGTTCCACAGATATCTCAAAGGTAATTTGTTAAGAAATGAACTCATCATACTCCTAAACCTATTTCCACTCCAGTATTTCTTATCTCAGAGGATGAAAATATTAACCACCAATTCCTCAAGTCATAATATGGATTTTGTCTTAGACATTTCTTTCTCCTTCACTTTCCATCCATAAGTATGCCAATCATAGACTTGTTTACCCTTCGATGCATTCCTCACCCTTCTCTGGTCTGTTCTTTTTTGCAGAATGGTTGATTCCTGCAGTCTGTGTTTCCCAGGATTCTTGACAGGAGTTTCTGATTGAATTTAACCCATAAGAGACACTGGTAGGAAGTTGAAGGATGGGAAGAAAAGATAATCCAATGTCTAATTGTAACAGCTGTGTTTTCTCCATGTCTTCCGCTAATATTGGACAATTTTGCTGTGATTCAAGCCTCCATGGGGTGGCCTTTGCTCTCTGCCTCTGACACCACAATCTCTTGTTGTTGTCCTTTCAGCCTTAGGAGTTGTAGGGGCTTTCCACTATTGCTAATCTTTATTTTTTTGTCCTCTCAGTTATTCCATCCTCAATGGAACCAGTTATTGGTATTTAATTCCCTTTGTGTTAAATATTTAGAATGACTTCCATTTTGCTGGTTGGACCATGAACTAATAAAGTCACCAAGAACTGTGGATGCGATCTACTTAGTATCTTTCACATCTGTCTGCTCTACACAGTCTCACTGCTACTGCCTTACTTCAGGCTTTACTACAATATTCTCCTAACTATTGCCTTCTTTTACCCATCCTCCACGTTACATGAAGATTGATCTTCCTAAAACCATAAACTTGACAATTTTATTCCACTGCCTAAAAATCCCTTCAGTAACTCCCATACAGAGGTGTTTCCCAAATACTGGTCATTAGCATTTCACCCTCATATTTTGTTTGGCCATACCTGTGTACTATCTTTACTATTATTTAGGTAATATTTTACTTTAAATTTATTCATTAAAAAAATTAGCTTTGCCCTGAGCAATAACATCTGTGAAACCAAACTTTGGAGGCCTAATTCATTTTGCTAATATACATTAAAATACACATCACACTATTAAAATAACAAAACTCACCCATATACCAGCCAAAATAATCTCTCATATGTACAGCACACTTTGGGGCAAACTAGTCTAAAGGATCAAGTCAAAATTCCTTATTGAGATTTATAATGTTTTTTATGGGGCCAGATAGCTTTTGAGCATTACTTCTCCATGGGTCCTTATGTATACCCTATGTTCTGGTCACTTCCTCTGCCTCTAGTTCAAACTGATTACTTATTCTTTCATGATGCCCCTTGTTCCACATATGGACATATTTTCTCACTTGTTTATTTACATGGCTTTTTGTTCCTACTAAACTGGTTTAAGAAAATCATTGCTAATTGGTGCCCATGATATAGTATATGCCTATGTTATTCTTGAGAACTAGATAATAATGATCTATTCTTTTCAAACATGTAATCTCTCCTTAAACAATAATAACATGATTTTTTAAAATAAAAAGTCCTGTTTATTTGTTATCAAGTCCAGCCTGAGTCATCACTCTAAATTGGTTTTTAGTTATTTTCAGCTTCATTTAACGTATCAAGTCATTTTGGTAAAATTTGTTAGACTACCAAACATAGATATCAGACTGGAACAAAGAAATTACAATATGCACCCACATTAATTTCAGTACTTCTTGTCTTCAAAGTATAATAAAAGTACCCAAATAGAGGAGAAAAAAACATGTTTCTTTTATTTTCTATTCAGCAGTATGGCTTGAACCAACATCAGAAGTTCAGACATTTTGACTTTCTGTTGAGGGTAAGACTCAAAGGGAAGAACAAACAGGGCAAAGTTGTAAGTTTTACAACAAGCACCACAGACTCACAGAGCTGGACAATGCCTTAAAGGTCATCTAGTCCAACATCCTCTTTTTACAGATGGGAGTGAACGAGGCCAAGAGAAAGGGAAATTCTAATGTAAGTAATAATTTATTTATTTGTGCACTTATTTATTAGCACACATTTTATATACACAATTGCTTTCAGTGCCTGTTTGTGCTAGCAAGATGCAACTAGCACACAGGCCTGGAACACTTGCAACCCTCATAGAAGACTGCAGAGTGACCTATGCATGTGTTTATATTCACGTGGATGAGATTCAGAAACTCTATGGATCTCCAGCTGGCCATAGTCTCCCAGGGTAGTCTTCTGGAGCTAGAGTCTCTGTGGAACACAGCTCAATGACTACCACATTGATTTTGCATTTATTTTTACAAAATACATTTTTTTGTTATTATCAGTTTGTCTTCAAACTAACCCAAAGGTAGTCTCAAGGAATCCTTTTTTCACAGACAGAAAATCAAAGCTTGCGAGCACAAAGATTGCTCAGAAAGACAAAAGCAGCACTGGGATTAAAACTGCCTGAATTAGTAGTTCTTGACCCCAAAAGTATACAGCTAGGGGCTGTATTTCAGACATCGGAAACCCTTCTGGATTTTTAAAAAAAATTATCTCTTCTTTATTCTTTTGATTCCTGATTTGTGGTCAAGTCTTAATAATGAAACCCCAGAAACTTCAGGAAGAAACTAAGGCTATGTAATGAGCCAACATAGACTACTTCTTTAGATCCAGTAACTGATTATCATATTAGGAGATAATATCACTGCCCCTTGCTCCCCACTGTCCATTTCCCTGCTCATTAGACAAGGATAAGAAAGGAAGTGAAATGCAAATCTCCACATTTACTTAATTATCAAGAGCTCTGATAAAACTTGTGATTAGGAAAGAGGTTGAAATTAATGGATAAAAATGAACTGTAGGGCTTACCTGTAGAATTACACTTAATCCATACTTTGCCTGTTCCCCATGACCCTGGTTAATTAAGAATTGATTGCACTACACCGTGTTCTTTTCTGACAGAGATAACTGTCATGGGAGGGTATTGTGTTACCTCTTTATACTTATCAGACAAGTGAACATTTATCTGAGAAAAACAGTCAGTATAGGGAGACAGTATTGTATTCTAGTAGAAGACCAATCTTATTTTTAAATTATCTTCAATGATTGAGTTTTGGAAAACAAAATGAATAAGAAGTATGTACTTCAAATGAAATCCATATGGGAAATTCTGCCAGAAGTAATTGATAGTAGACTTGGGGAACTTTACATACTGAGCAGGCTCCATGAGCTCACAAACCCATTTCCTCACCTCATTGGCAACTCATTTCTGGAGGACTAGGCTTTTCTAATATGCATCTTTTGGGCTTTGTTTGCCGAGGCAAAAAAGTTTAGATTTTCGAGTTTATTTTCTTAAGCATCTGCATTATCTCTCATATGTCTTGCTTAAAAAATAGGTTAGTGAGAAGATAAGTATGGCAAAAGACAAAGAAACACAGATATTTGTGACTCTGACTCAAGGGGAAAGGTTAAGTGAACTGATGCTTTTAACCATCTTGAAATTTTGAATAAAGGCAGGTGTTAATCATATACTGGAAAAATGGGCTAATAAAAATGCAACAGAGCAACGACATCTAGAAAAAAAAGTCATATTATAGTAGAGGAAAAATGAAGATTAAGGAAAAATTTTGACGATTCAACTAAAATTTCAACAGAACTTTCCTTAACAAAGAAATAATGATAGTGGTTAGCAACCACTTAAAATAGCTGAACGCAAACAGCAATGCCTTGGGGTACCACTGGGTGCCAGTGGTAGGCCTAGGGCTTGGGTAGGAGAAAACAAGAATGAAAACAAAAAGAAGCAAGTAGGACACTTGAAAATAAGGAAAGATGTAAAACAAAGAAGGAAAAGAGAAATATACATGGAGAGAATAGCCAGCAACGATTTTTCTGCTATCTTCCTACAGTAGCAAGACCATGAATTATGGCTGAGTTAGAGTTTTAAATAAGGGAATACAATAAAACATTGTTTATATAATTATCACTTATTTTTTAAAAATTTAGAATTCAAGTATTCCAGGAAAACAACCTTTACCCATGAAATGGTTACATATGTTTTCACTACTTTAATTCTTTTTAAAGACTGTGGTTGTAGCATACAGTGACTGGAGTAAAGTTAGTTTCAGAATCATTTGGTACCTGTAAAATACTATTTTTGTTTTTAAGATGGGTTTGTCCATTGTCTGGCTTAGTGATTCTCAACATCAACATTTTTATGGCTACAAGGATAGGATTCTGTTATTTTCTTTTAAAAATACATCTGGGGCCAGGAACAATGGCTCATGCCTATAATCCCAATACTTTGGAAGGCCAAAGCAGGAGGATCACTTGAGGCTGTGAGATTCAAATCATCCTGGGAAACACTGTGAGATCCTGTCTCCAACAAAAAAGAAAAAAAGAAAAAGGAAGAAAAAGATAAAAAGAATCTTGTCATTAGTATTGTTGCATTGTATAAACCCATTCACTAAGACTAGTAAATAACAGATTATCCATATTACAATAAAAACATCCTTTACATAAAGTGGCTCCGAGGAGGTATTGTAAAGATTTCAAAGTTATCCTGCTCCCTAATATTCATATGCTAAAATACATTTATTTTCCCAAGGCTGTAAGTAAAACATGGTTTCCTTCTAAAAATTGATGACAGCGCAACATATGCTACTATTATTGCTATCCCTACTTATCATAAATCCCTGTATCTATGACATGGGATGAAGACACAGCATGAATTTGTGGGGTTATGGAGAACTCACTGCTCTTCAGCATTAATCATTGGTGGATGACTGATATAAACAGAATTTAAAGTATTCTGAGGACATTGTTGCATTAATTGAAGGACTGTGCTATCACTTTTACCAAGATAATTTTGAAGAATTCTTGGATAGCACATTGTAAAGTATATAGAGTATGTTCTCTCTATACATAGAATTCATAATCAAATCCTTCAAAGTTACTCCTTTTTAAAACTTTAAAATATTTTAGCACTGTTAATAGTTAAATACATGGTTAGAAAATCAAATAGCACAGAAAGCTTTATACTTTTTTTTAAAAAAAAGGAATTATCCTCTGCCCATACCTCACTACTCTCAATCTTGCTTCCCAGTGATGATCACTTTTAACCTTTTTAAACATTTGAAGATTTCTCATGTTATCTCAGTATCTGTAAGAAATATGTTTGTATTGCCCATTCTTAATTGATTTGAGGCATTGTCTATTGATATTCTGCTATGCTAGTTCAAGATGTGGTGAATTTACATAAGTTCCTGTCCATTTATAGTCCCAATATATTTTATGTCTCTATTCTCAGTTCCACCATTAGTTACCTCTGAAATGTTAAATATAATTTAACTTCCATTTCTCTTGATGCCCTGCTTCGTAAGATGAAGACATTAACACTCTTACTCTTCCTTTTATTGTTCCTCATCGTCTCACACCTCTTAATCTCTGTCAGTTACACCTTGATTTTTATATTAAGATTTATAACATTTACATTCTATTAAGTAACCATATTTACGTGTCATGCAATATGTCCTTAGCGTGATCCTAAAGTTGAATATCAGTAAGCAGTGTTTATATGAGTATAACTAGAGTTCATCGTACAGTCACATTGTGGACTGAGATTATAATTGCCTCTCTATAGAATCAATGTTATACTTCCATACCAATCAGTAGAGAATATTCCAAGGATCAAGTTCAAATATATTCTACCATCGTTATACATCACCAATTGCCTTGATAATACACTCAAGTCGTTCTTAAAATTAATGATAATATTAATGTTGCTCCCCTGCCTGCCACCATTTTTTTTTTCTTTTGCTGGGTACCATTGGCATACCAAGGACAGGGGAGTGGAAGGAGTCACCTTGACTCAACTGTAACAGCAGGACTCTTTAGAACTTAGACCGACAAAATGTTTTACATTCATATTAACTATAGTCACTCTAGTCTGCTATTGACATTATAATTTATTCCTTCTTTCTAACTATATGTTTGTACCCATTATGCAACCACTCTTCATCTTCCCTCCTTCACCAATCTTCTGGCATCTGTCATTCTATTCTTTACCTCCATGAGATCAAAGTTTTTTACTTGCCACATGTGAGTAAGAACATGTGATATTTGTCTTTCTGTGCCTAGTTTATTTCACTTAACATAATGACCTGCGGTTAAATCCATGTTTCTGCAAATGAAAGAATTTCATTTGTTTGTATGGCCAATTAGTATTCCACTGTGTAAATATACCACATTTTCTTTATCCATTCATCCATTGGTGGATATGTAGGTTGATTCCATATCTTTGCTATTGTGGATAGTGCTGCGATAAACATAGGAGTACGTGCATTTTTAAAAATTTTTATTTTATTGATTGATACCATTTTACATATTTATGAGGTACATGTGAGTATTTGTTACATGCAAAGAATTTGTAATGAGATATCGGTATTTGGGGTATCCATCATAATGACTATTTATCATTTCTTTGTGTTGGGAATATTTCAAGTCTTCTTGTCTAGCTATTTTGAAATATGCAATATGTGTTCCTAACTATAGTGACCCTACTCAGCCTTCGAAAATTGGAACTTATTTCCTCCATCTAAGTGAACGTTTGTTCTCACCAACCAAACTCTCCTTTCCGCCCCCAGCATGCACACACCCTCCCCAGCCTCTGGTATCTATTTTTTCACGCTCTACATCCATGAAATTCAAATTTTATCTCCCACATATGAGCGAGAACATGTGATATTTGTCTTGCTGTGTTTGGCCTATTTCACTCAACATAATAACTTCCGGTTTCACCCATGTTGTAAAAATGACATGACTTCATTTATTTAATGGCCAAATAGTATTCCATTTTGTGTTTGTACTACATTTCTTTATACATTCATCCATTGATGAACATTTAGATTGATTACATATCTTTGCTGAACATGTAAGTGTAGATATCCCTTTGATACACTGATTTATTTTTCTTTGGATAAAAATATAGTAGTGAGAATGCTGGATCACATGGTAGTTTTATTTTTACTTTTTTTTGAGAAATCTCCATACTGTTTCCACAAGGGGTATACTAATTTACACTCACAACAGCAGGATGCCAAAAGTTTGCATCATTACAAGTATGTGTTATTTTGTATTTANTACTCCTTTTTAAAACTTTAAAATATTTTAGCACTGTTAATAGTTAAATACATGGTTAGAAAATCAAATAGCACAGAAAGCTTTATACTTTTTTTTAAAAAAAAGGAATTATCCTCTGCCCATACCTCACTACTCTCAATCTTGCTTCCCAGTGATGATCACTTTTAACCTTTTTAAACATTTGAAGATTTCTCATGTTATCTCAGTATCTGTAAGAAATATGTTTGTATTGCCCATTCTTAATTGATTTGAGGCATTGTCTATTGATATTCTGCTATGCTAGTTCAAGATGTGGTGAATTTACATAAGTTCCTGTCCATTTATAGTCCCAATATATTTTATGTCTCTATTCTCAGTTCCACCATTAGTTACCTCTGAAATGTTAAATATAATTTAACTTCCATTTCTCTTGATGCCCTGCTTCGTAAGATGAAGACATTAACACTCTTACTCTTCCTTTTATTGTTCCTCATCGTCTCACACCTCTTAATCTCTGTCAGTTACACCTTGATTTTATATTAAGATTTATAACATTTACATTCTATTAAGTAACCATATTTACGTGTCATGCAATATGTCCTTAGCGTGATCCTAAAGTTGAATATCAGTAAGCAGTGTTTATATGAGTATAACTAGAGTTCATCGTACAGTCACATTGTGGACTGAGATTATAATTGCCTCTCTATAGAATCAATGTTATACTTCCATACCAATCAGTAGAGAATATTCCAAGGATCAAGTTCAAATATATTCTACCATCGTTATACATCACCAATTGCCTTGATAATACACTCAAGTCGTTCTTAAAATTAATGATAATATTAATGTTGCTCCCCTGCCTGCCACCATTTTTTTTTTCTTTTGCTGGGTACCATTGGCATACCAAGGACAGGGGAGTGGAAGGAGTCACCTTGACTCAACTGTAACAGCAGGACTCTTTAGAACTTAGACCGACAAAATGTTTTACATTCATATTAACTATAGTCACTCTAGTCTGCTATTGACATTATAATTTATTCCTTCTTTCTAACTATATGTTTGTACCCATTATGCAACCACTCTTCATCTTCCCTCCTTCACCAATCTTCTGGCATCTGTCATTCTATTCTTTACCTCCATGAGATCAAAGTTTTTTACTTGCCACATGTGAGTAAGAACATGTGATATTTGTCTTTCTGTGCCTAGTTTATTTCACTTAACATAATGACCTGCGGTTAAATCCATGTTTCTGCAAATGAAAGAATTTCATTTGTTTGTATGGCCAATTAGTATTCCACTGTGTAAATATACCACATTTTCTTTATCCATTCATCCATTGGTGGATATGTAGGTTGATTCCATATCTTTGCTATTGTGGATAGTGCTGCGATAAACATAGGAGTACGTGCATTTTAAAATTTTATTTTATTGATTGATACCATTTTACATATTTATGAGGTACATGTGAGTATTTGTTACATGCAAAGAATTTGTAATGAGATATCGGTATTTGGGGTATCCATCATAATGACTATTTATCATTTCTTTGTGTTGGGAATATTTCAAGTCTTCTTGTCTAGCTATTTTGAAATATGCAATATGTGTTCCTAACTATAGTGACCCTACTCAGCCTTCGAAAATTGGAACTTATTTCCTCCATCTAAGTGAACGTTTGTTCTCACCAACCAAACTCTCCTTTCCGCCCCAGCATGCACACACCCTCCCCAGCCTCTGGTATCTATTTTTTCACGCTCTACATCCATGAAATTCAAATTTTATCTCCCACATATGAGCGAGAACATGTGATATTTGTCTTGCTGTGTTTGGCCTATTTCACTCAACATAATAACTTCCGGTTTCACCCATGTTGTAAAATGACATGACTTCATTTATTTAATGGCCAAATAGTATTCCATTTTGTGTTTGTACTACATTTCTTTATACATTCATCCATTGATGAACATTTAGATTGATTACATATCTTTGCTGAACATGTAAGTGTAGATATCCCTTTGATACACTGATTTATTTTCTTTGGATAAAATATAGTAGTGAGAATGCTGGATCACATGGTAGTTTTATTTTACTTTTTTTTGAGAAATCTCCATACTGTTTCCACAAGGGGTATACTAATTTACACTCACAACAGCAGGATGCCAAAAGTTTGCATCATTACAAGTATGTGTTATTTTGTATTTAATAATAGCAATTTTAAGTGAGGTAAGATGATATCTCATGTAATTTTGGTTTAAATTTCCCTGATGATTAGAAATGCTGAGCATTTTTTCATATGCCTGTAGGTTATTTGTGTATGTTCATTTGAGAAATGTCTACTCATGTCCTTTGCCCACTTTTTAATGGGATTGTTTTTTGTTTGTTTGTTTGTTTACTTTTGTGTTGTTTGAATTCATTCTATATTATGAATAATAGTTCCTTGTCAGATGGATAGTTTGCAAATACGTTTTCCCTTCAACAGGTTGTCTCTTCACTCTGTTTATTGTTTCCTTTGTTGTGCAGAAGCTTTGCAGATTAATATAGTGCCATTTGTCTACTTTTGTTTCTGTTGCCTATGTTTTTGAGGTATTAGCCATAAAATCTTTGCCTCGGTTAATGTTCTGAAGTATTTTCCCTACATTTTCTTCTAGAAGTTTTTACTTACAGGTCTTATGTTTAACTCTTTAATCCATCTTCAGTTGATTTTTGAATACAGTGAGATATAGGGAACCACTTATACATATGGATATTTAATTTTCCCGGCACCATTTATTGAAGAGAGTGTTTATTTTCTCCAATGTATGGTCTTGGTACCTTTGTCAAAAATCGATTGGCTGTAAATACATGCATTCATTTCCTTTTTTTAAATTCTGTTCCATTGGTCTATGTGTTTGTTTTATCCCAACATGATTTTTTTTTTTATTACTCTAACCTTGTAACATATTTTGAAGTTAGGTACTGTGATACTTCTAGTTTTGTTCTTTTTGCTCAGGATTGCTTTGTCTTTTCTGGATCTTTTTTGTTTGTTCTATGCAAATTTTAGGATTTTTTTTCTATTTCTGCAAAAAATGGCATTGATATTTTGATAAAGAATACATTAAGTATATGGTTTGCTTTGGGTCTTATGGTCATTTTGATGATGTTAATTCTTCCAGTCCATAAGCATGGGGTGTCTCTTTATTTTTTGTGCCCTCTTCAATGTCTTTCATTCGACTTTAGTAGTTTTCCTTGTAGAGGTTTTTCACCTCCTTGGCTAAATTTATTACTAGGTATTTTTATTTTTTGTAGCTATTGTAAATGGGATTGCCTTCTTTTTTTT
>NW_016812185.1:16171-23901 GCF_001698545.2 Rhinopithecus bieti | reverse complement strand
GATAAACTAGCTAAGAAATAAATTAAGAAGGGGGATTGCCTTCTTAATTTATTTCTTAGCTAGTTTATCATTAGTATAAAGAAATACTACTGATTTTTGTATGTTAATTTCATATCTGAAGACTTTACTAAATTTATCATATCTAAGCGTATTGGTGGAGTTTTTATGTTTTTCTAGATGTAAGATCATGTCATTGACAAAGAAGAACAATTTAATTTTCTATTTTAAAATTTGGATGCCTTTTATTATTTTCTCTTGCCTGAGTGCTCTGGTTTGGAATTCCAGTATTATGTTGAATACAAGTGGTGAAAGTTGACATCCTTGTCTTGTCCTAGTTCTCAGAGAAGAGGCCTTCAGCTTTTCCCCATATAATGTTTGCTGTAGGTTTGTCATATTTGGTCTTTATTTTGTTGAGGTATGTTCCTTCTGTGCCTCATTTGTTGAGAGTTTCTATCATGAAGGGATGTTGAATTTTATTGACTGCTTTTTCTGCAACTTGAGAGAAAATCATATGGCTTTTGTTCTTCATTCCATTGATTTGATGTATCATATTTATTGATTTGAGCATGTTGAATCACCCTTGCATCCCTGGGATAAACCCAACTTGATTATGCTGTATCATTTTTTTCTAGTGATGTTAAATTTGATTTGCTAGTATTTTGTTAAGAATTTTTGCATCTATGTTCATTAGGGATATTAGTCTTGATTCATTTTCTTTTTTTGCAGTGTTTATGTCCTGGTTTTGGTATCAGAGTAATGCCGAACTCATAGAATGAGATAAGAATAATTCCAACCTCTTTAGTTTTTTGGAATAATTTGAGAAGGATTAATATTAGCTTTTCTTTAGAAGTTTGGTAGAATTTGGCAATGAAGTCATCTAGTCCTGGACTTTTCTTGATTGGGAGACTTTTTCTTACTGATTCATGCTTCCTACCCATTATAGTCTGTTCAGGTTTTCTGTTTCTTCCTGATTCAGTCTTGGTAGGTTGTGTGTGTACAGAAATTTACACATCTCTTCTAGGTTTTTCAGTTTCATGTAGAGTTTTCATAATAGTATCTGATAATCCTTTGTATTTTTGTGATATCAGTTGTAATGTTTCCCTTTTCACTTCTGATTTATCTACTTGGGTCATCTCTCTTTTTGTTCTTGGCTAGTCTAGTAAACAGTTTGTTAATTTTGTTTATCATTTCAAAAACCAATTTTATTAAAGTTTTGGGGTTTTTTAGTCTATATTTCATTTATTTATTCTCTGATCTTTATTATTTCTTTCCTTCTACTAATTTGGGGTATGGCTTGTTCTTGCCTTTCTAGTTCCTTGAAGAGCAATATTTGAGATGTTTTTACTTTTTGGATGGAGACAACAATTGTTATAAAATTTCCTGTTAACACTGCTTTTGCTACATCCCATAGGTTTTGGTATATTGTGTTTCTATTTTCATTTGTTTCATTATACATATTTAATTTTCTTTTTAATTTCTTCCTCACCCTAAATGTCATTCATGAGTATATTGGTTAATTTTCACATATTTATACAGTTTCCAAAGTTTCTCTTGTTATTGAGTTCTACTTTTATTCTGTTGTAGTTTGAGAAAATACTTGATATGATTTCAATTTTAGAAAATTTGTTGAGGCTTATTCTGTGTCTTAACATACAGCTTATCCTGGAGAATGTTCCATGTGCTGATGAAAAGAATGTGCATTCTGTAGCTGTTGGATAAAATGTTCTCTAAACGTATGTTAGGTGCATTTGATCTTATGTGTAGTTTAAATCCAATGTTTCTTTGTTATTTTTATGTCAAAGTAATCTGTATAATTTAAAAGTGGGGTGTTGAAGTCCCCAACTATTATTACATGGGAGTCTATCTCTCCCTTTAAATCTAATAATATTTTTTATATATCTGAGTGTTCTGGCATTGGATGTATATATGTTTAGAGCTGTTATATTCTCTTGCTGAATTAATCCCTTTATTATTATATAATGACCTACATTCCTTGTCTCTTTTAAAATTTTTTGACTTCAAGTCTCTTTTACCTGGTATACGAATAGTTACTCCTGCTTGTTTCGGGTTTTTATTTGCATGAATTTTCATTTTCTATCCCTTTACTTTCATTCTATATGTATTTTTATGTGTGAGATGAGGTTCTTGTATGCAGCATATAATTGGGTATTTTTTTTTCTAATTCAGCTAGTCTATGTTTTCTAAGTAGAATGTTTAAGCCATTTACATTTAAGGTTATTATCGATGTGGGAGGGCCTATATCTGTCATTTTATTAATTTGTTTCTGGTTGTTTTGTATATTCTTTTTTTCTTTCTTTCTGTCTTACTGTTCATCACTGTGGTTTGGTAGTTTTCTGTAATGGTAACCTTTGAATTTCATTTTCTTTCTCATTTGTGTGTTTGCTCTACAAGTGAGCTTTATACTTTTGTGTGTTTTTATTATGATAGATATTGTTCTTTTGCTTCCATACACAGGCCTCCCTTAAGCATTTCTTGTAGAGTTGATCTAGTGGTGGTGAATTCTTTCAGCTTTTGCTTGCCTGGGATAAACTTATTTCTCCTTCATTTATAGTGGGGAGGGTGGGGTTGCTTTCAGTAGCAGCTTTCATAACCAGGTGGCTGAGGAATACACACTTCAGCTCTAGGGGTGGCTATAAATGGAGTAACTTTCCCTCAGGGCGGGTTAAATGGTGGTTGCCCTGCTACTGCAAGCCATGGTGGCATCGCTGCCAATGGCTCATGCTTCTGCTGTGGTGATAGCATCTAGCAGTGGTGCCTGGCTTTGTGCAGAGGATATTAATAGGGCTCCAAAAATGTGGAGATGCAGGAGTTTTCAGCTCCCATGGCAGGATACAATCTGGTGAGACCTGGGATTTCAATATGGCACCTTGTTGTAGCTGCTTAGGACTCAGGAAATGTGTGGGATCCAATGTGAGTTTCCTCTCTGTAGCAACACTGTTGTGTAGTTCCTACGCAGCTCCATATCTTACCACCAGGGCTTATGCAGGTTAAGGAACTCTCCTGTGACTAGAATTGCAAGAGTAGGCAGTGGGGAATGTGGACTGCTGGGAGTCACTCACTTACCCTTTCCCCACACAGGGGAGCCTCTCTAGGCTCCCAGCTAATCCCAGCTGGCTGAGCAGGCTGCCTGTCTTGCCTGTCCTTTCTTGCCTTAGGTGTTTGCTGTCACTTCTTTATTGAATTCCAGCCTTCTCTCTTAGATAAGAGAAAGGAGAAGTAAGATCCTTTTCAGTTAAGCAAATGCTAAGGGAATTTGTAACCAGCAGACCTGGCTTGCAAGAGCTTCCGAAGGAAGCTCTAAGAAATGGAAAGAAAAGACCATTACCAGCCACTACAAAAACAGAGTGAAGTACACAGACCAGTGACACTATAAAGCAACCACACAAACAAGCTTGCTTAATAACCAGCTAGCATCATGATGACAGTATTAAATCCACACATAACAATACAAATCTCAAATGTAAGCAGGCTAAATGCCCCCAATTAAAATACACAGAATGGAAAACCAGATAAAGAACTAAGACCTGTCACTATGCTGTCTTCAAGAGACCCATCTCAGATGCAAAGACACACATTGGCTCAAAACAAAGGAATGGAGAGAAATCCACCAAGCAAATAGAAAACAGAAGAAACGCAGGGGTTGCAATCCTAGTTTCTGGCAAAACGGACTTTAAAACAACAAAGATCAAGATAGACAAAGAAGGGCATTACATAATGGTAAAGAGATCAAAACAACAGGAAGTGCTAACTATCCTAAATATATATGCACCCAACACAGGAGCAACTAGATTCATAAAACAAGCTCTTAGAAACTACAAAGACGCTTAGACTCCCACACAATATTAGTGGAAGATGTCAGCACCCCACTGACAGTGTTAGACAGATTACTAAGGCAGAAAATTAACAGATATTCAGGATCTGAATTCAGCACTGGATCAAATGGACCTGATAAACATCTACAGAACTCTCCACTGAAAAGCAACAGAGTATACATTCTTTTCACCACCAAATGACACATATTCTAAAATCAGCCACATAATCAAACATAAAACAATTCTTGGCAAATGCAAAAGAATTGAAATCATAACGACCACTTCCTCAAACCACAGCACAATAAAATTAGAAATTAAGACTACAAAAATAACTCAAACTCACACAATTACATGAAAACTAAATAAGCTGTTTTGCATGAGTTGGGGTAAATAATGAAATTAAGACAGAAATCAAGAAGTTTTTTGAAACTAATCAGAACAAAGATACAATGTACCAGAATCTCTGGGACACAACTAAAGCAGTGTTAAGAGTGAAGTTTAGAGCACTAAATGTTCACATCAAAAAGCTAGAAAGATCTTAACAGCCTAACATTATGACAAAAGTAACTAGAGAACCAAGAGCAAACAAACCTCAAAGCTAGCAGAAGACAGGAAATAACCACCATCAGAGCTGAACTAAATGAGAGACACACACAAAAATTCTTTGAATAATCAACAAATCCAGGAGCTTGTTTTTGAAAAAATAATGAAATAGATATACCACTAGCTAGACTAACAAAGAATAAAAGAGAGAAGATTCAAGTAAACACAATCAGAAATGATGAGGCATAGTATTGGAAATACTATGGGAAATAGCTAACATTCCCAAACACCAACAACAGGCAAGCAGATAGCCAAATCATGAATGAACTCCCATTCACAGTTGCCACAAAAAGAATAAAATATCTAGAAATACAGCTAACAAGGCAAGTGAAGGACCTCTTCAAAGAGAACTACAAACCACTGCTCAAAGAAATCAAATATAACACAAACTAATGGAAAAATCTTCCATGCTCATGATTAGGAAGAAGCAATAATATTAAAACGGCTGTACTGCCCAAAGCAATTTATAGATTCAATGTCATTTCTATTAAACTACCAATTACATTCTTCCTATAACTAAAATAAAATTCCTATGGATCCAAAAAAGAGCCTGAATAGATAATACAATTCTAAGCAAAAGTACAAAGCTAGAAGCTTCAAATTGCCTGACTTCAAACTATACTACAAGGCTTCAGTAATGAAAACAGCATGGTACTGGCACAATAACATACACATAGACCAATGGAACAGAATAGAGAACCTAGAAATAAGACTGCACAACTACAACATCTGATCTTTGACAAACCTGACAAAAACATGCAATGAGGAAAGGATTCCCTATTTACCAAGTGGTGCTGAGATAATTGGCTAGCCATATGCAGAAAATTGAAACTTGACACCTTACACCATACACAAAAATCAACTCAAAATAGATTATAGATTTACATGTAAAACCCAAAACTATGAAAACTCTAGAAGAAAATCTAGGCAACACCATTCAAGACATAAGCACAGGCAAAGATTTCATGATGAAGATGCCAAAAGCACTGACAACAAAAGCAAAAAGTGACAAATTGGGTCTAATTAAGCTAAAGAGTTTCTGAACAGCAAAAGAAACTATCATCAGAGTTAACAGCAGCCTACAGAATGGGAGAAAATTTTTGCAATCTATCCATCCAGCATCTACAATGTATATAAACAAATCACCAAGCAAACAACAAACAACCCCATTAAAGTGTTGACAAAGGACATGAATAGACACTTCTCAAAAGAAGACATACATGTGATCAACAATCATATGAAAAAAAGCTAAGCATCATTGATCATTAGAGAAATGCAAAGCAAAATCATAATGAAATAACATCTCACACCGGTCAGAATGGCTACTATTAAAAAGTCAAAAAACAACAGATGCTGGTAAGGTTGTGGGGAAAAAAGGAATACCTTTTCACTGTTGGTGGGAGTGTAAATTAGTTCAACCATTGTGGAAGACAGCGTGGCTATTCCTCAAAGACCTAGAGGCAGAAATACCATTTGACCCAGCAATCCCATTACTGGGTATATACCCAAAGAAATACAAATTTTTCTATTTTAAAGACACATGCAAGTGTATGTTCATTGTATCACTATAGCCAAGAAATGGAATCAATCCAAATGCCCATCAATGAAAGACTGAATTAAAAAGAAATGTGGTACATACACACCATGGAATAATATGCATCCACAAAAAGGAATGAGATCATGTCCTTGGATGGAGTCAGAAGCCATTATCCTCAGCAAACTATCACAGAAACAGAAAACCAAATATGACATGTTTTCACGTATTATTCATATGAATAATGAGAACATATGGACACATCCTGGGGAACAACACACACTGGGAGCCTGTCAGAGGGTGGGTGGTTGGAGGAAGGAGAGCATCAGGAAGAATAGCTAATGGATGCTGGCCTTAATACCTAGGTGATGGGATGATCTGTGCAGCAAACCACCATAGCACACATTTACCTATATAAAAAACCTGCACATCCCGCACATGTAACCCTGAACTTGAAAGTTGGAAAAAACATTTTGCTGTTACCCATAGACATACTTCTGTGCAATATAACACAAGAATTTATTCCTCACGGTTAATTGTAACTTTGTACCTGTTGACCAACTTCTTTCCATCTTCCCCTGCCCTGTCCCCTCTCCATTCTTTGATAATCACTGTTCTATTCTCTTTCTATGATATCAGCTTTTTTAAAATTAAGATTATACATGTAAGTGAGACCATGTAGTATTTGTCTTTCTGTGTCTGGCTTATTTCACTTATCATGGTGTTCTCCAGGTTCATCCATGTCATTGCAAATGACAAGATTTTTATTCTTTTCTATGGCTGAATAGTATTCTAATGTGTGTATGTATTTTTTTCTTTTTTTTTTTTTTTTTTTTAAGACAGAATCTCATTTTGTCACCCAGGCTGGAGTGCAGTGGCATGATGTCAGCTCACTTCAATCTCCACTTCCTGGGTTCAAGTGATTCTTGATTCTCATGCCTCAGCCTCCCTAGTAGCTGGAAATACAGGTGCATGCCACCCTGCCCCGCAAATTTTTGTATTTTTAGTAGAGACAGCATTTCATCATGTCAGCCAAACTGGTCTCAAACTCCTGACCTCAAGTGATTCAGCCACCTTGACCTCCCAAAGTGCTGGGATTACAGGCATGAGCCACCATGTCTGGCCAACACCACATTTTCTATATCCATGTATTTGTTGATGAACACAGGTTGATTTCGTATCTTGGCTATGGTGAATAGTGTTGCAATAAACATGGCAGTGCAGATACACCTTTAAAATACTGATTTTGGAGGGCGGAGCAAGATGGCGGAATAGGAACAGCTCCAGTCTCCAACTCCCAGTGGGAGCGAAACAGAAGAACGGTGATTTCTGCATTTTCAACTGAGGTACTGGGGTCATCTCACTAGAGAGTGCTGGACAATCGGTGCTGGTCAGCTGCTGCAGCCCGACCAGCGAGAGCTGAAGCAGGGCGAGGCATCGCCTCACCTGGGAAGCGCAAGGGGGAAGGGAATCACTTTTCCTAGCCAGGGGAACTGAGATACACAACAACTGGAAAATTGGGTAACTCCCACCCCAATACTGCACTTTAAGCAAACGGGCACACCAGGAGATTATATCCCACACCTGGCTGGGAAGGTCCCACTGCCACAGAGCCTCCCTCATTGCTAGCACAGCAGTCTGCGATCTAACTGCAAGGCAGCAGCGAGGCTGGGGGAGGGGCGCCCGCCATTGCTGAGGCTTAAGTAGGTAAACAAAGCCGCTGGGAAGCTCGAACTGGGTGGAGCTCACAGCAGCTCAAG
>NW_016812185.1:0-13598 GCF_001698545.2 Rhinopithecus bieti | reverse complement strand
CCATTTATTAAATAGCGAATCCTTTCCCCATTGCTTGTTTTTGTCAGGTTTGTCAAAGATCAGATGGTTGTAGATGCGTGCTGTTATTTCTGAGGCCTCTGTTCTGTTCCATTGATTTATATATCTGTTTTGGTACCAGTACCATGCTGTTTTTGTTACTGTAGCCTTGTAGTATAGTTTGAAGTCAGGTAACATGATGCCTCCAGCTTTGTTATTTTTGCTTAGGATTGTCTTGGCTATGCGGGCTCTTTTTTGGCTCCATATGAAATTTAAAGTAGTTTTTTCCAATTCTGTGAAGAAAGTCAATGGTAGCTTGATGGGGATAGCATTGAATCTATAAATCACTTTGGGCAGTATGGCCATTTTCATGATATTGATTCTTCCTATCCATGAACATGGAATGTTTTTCCATTTGTTTGTGTCTTCTCTTATTTCCTTGAGCAGTGGTTTGTAGTTCTCCTTGAAGAGGTCCTTCACATCCTTTGTAAGTTGTATTCCTTGGTATTTTATTCTCTTTGTAGCAATTGTGAATGGGAGTTCACTCATGATTTGGCTCTCTGTTTGTCTGTTATTGGTGTATAGGAATGCTTGTAATTTTTGCACATTGATTTTGCATCCTGAGACTTTGCTGAAGTTGCTTATCAGCTTAAGGAGATTTTGGGCTGAGACAATGGGGTTTTCTAAATATACAATCATGTCATCTGCAAACAGACAATTTTACTTCCTCTCCTCCTATTTGAATGCCCTTTATTTCTTTCTTTTGCGTGATTGCCCTGGCCCGAACTCCCAAAAGGAATAGGAGTGGTGAGAGAGGGCATCCTTGTCTTGTGCCGGTTTTCAAAGCGAATGCTTCCAGTTTTTTGCTCATTCAGTATGATATTGGCTATGGGTTTATCATAAATAGCTCTTATTATTTTGAGATACATTCCATCAGTACCTAGTTTATTGAGAGTTTTTAGCATGAAGGTGTGTTGAATTTTGTTGGAGGCCTTTTCTACATCTATTTAGATAATCATGTAGTTTTTGTCATTGGTTCTGTTTATGTGATGGCTTACGTTTATTGAGTTGCATATATTGAACCAGCCTTGCATTCCAGGGATGAAGCTGACTTGATCATGGCAGGTAAGCTGTTTGATGTGCTGCTGGAATCAGTTTGCCAGTATTGAGGATTTTTGCATCAATATTCATCAGGGATATTGGCCTGAAATTCTCTTTTTTTATTGTGTGTCTGCCAGGGTTTGGTATCTGGATGATGCTGGCCTCATAGAATGAGTTAGGGAAGGTTCCCTCTTTATCTATTGTTTGGAATAGTTTCAGAAGGAATGGTACCAGCTCCTCTTTGTACCTCTGGTAGAATTTGGCCATGAATCCATCTGGTCCTGGACTTTTTTTGGTTGGTAGGCTATTAATTAGTGCCTCAATTTCAGAACTTGTTATTGGTCTATTTAGGGATTCGACTTCTTCCTGGTTTAATCTTGGGAGGGTGTATGTGTCCAGGAATTTATCCATTTCTTCTAGATTTTCTAGTTTATTTGTGTAGAGGTATTTATAGTATTCTCTGATGGTAGTTTGTATTTCTGTGGGATCAGTGGTGGTATCTCCTTTATCATTTTTTATTGCATCTATTTGATTATTCTCTCTTTTCTTCTTTATTAGTCTGGCTAGCGTATTACCTATTTTGTTGATCTTTTCAAAAACCAGCTCCTGGATTCATTGATTTTTTGAAGAGTTTTTCATGTCTTCATCTCCTTCAGTTCAACTTTGATCCTAGTTTCTTGTCTTCTGCTAGCTTTTGAATTTGTTTGTTCTTGCTTCTCTGGTTCTTTTAATTGTGATGTTAGGGTGTTGATTTTAGATCTTTACTGCTTTCTCTTGTGGGCATTTAGTGCTATGAACTTCCCTCTACACACTGCTTTAAATGTGTCCCAGAGATTCTGGTACATTGTATCTTTGTTCTCATTGGTGTCAAAGAACATCTTTATTTCTTCCTCAATTTCATTATTTACCCAGTAGTCATTCAGGAGCAGGTTGTTCAGTTTCCATGTAGTTGTGCGGTTTTGAGTGAGTTTCTTAATCCTGAGTTCTAATTTGATTGCACTGTGGTCTGAGAAACTGTTATGATTTCCACTCTTTTGCATTTGCTGAGGAGTGTTTTACTTCCAATTATGTGGTCAATTTTAGAATAAGTGTGATGTGGTGCTGAGACGAATGTATATTCTGTTTATTTGGGGTGGAGAGTTCTGTAGATGTCTATTAGGTCCTCTTGGTCCAGAGCTGAAAAGTCCTAGATATCCTTGTTAATTTTCTGACTCATTGATCTGTCTAATATTGACAGTGGGGTGTTAAAGTCTCCCATTATTATTGTGTGGGAGTCTAAGTCTCTTTGTAGGTCTCCAAGAACTTGCTTTATGAATCTGGGTGCTCCTATATTGAGTGCATATGTATTTAGGATGGTTAGCTTTTCTTGTTGCATTGATCCTTTTACCATTATGTAATGCCCTTATTTGTCTCTTTTGATCTTTGTTGGTTTAAAGTCTGTTTTATCAGAGACTAGGATTGTAACCCCTGCTTTTTTTTTTCTTTTTGGCTTTCCATTGTCTTGGTAAATATTCTTCCATCCCTTTATTTTGAGCCTATGTGTGTCTTTGCATGTGAGATGAGTCTCCTGAATACAGCACACCAATGGGTCTTGACTCTATCCAATTTGCCAGTCTGTGTCTTTTAATTGAGGCATTTAGCCCATTTACATTTAAGGTTAATATTGTTTTGCGTGAATTTGATCCTGTCATTATGATGCTAGCTGGTTATTTTGCCCATTAGTTGATGCAGTTTCTTCATAGCATCAATGGTCTTTACAATTTGGTATGTTTTTGCAGTAGCTGGTACCAGTGATTCCTTTCCATGTTTAGTGCTTCCTTCAGGAGCTCTTGTAAGACAGGCCTGGTGGTGACAAAATCTCTCAGCATTTACTTATCTATAAAGGATTTTATTTATCCTTTACTTACGAAGTTTAGTTTGGCTGGATATGAAATTCTGGGTTGAAAATTCTTTTCTTTAAGAGTGTTGGATATTGGCCCCCACTCTCTTCTGGCTTGCAGGGTTTCTGCTGAGAGATCCACTATTAGTCTGATAGGGTTCCTTTTGTGGCTAACCCGACCCTTCTCTCTGGCTGCCCTTAACATTTTTTTCCTTCATTTCAACCTTGGTGAATCTGATGATTATGTGTCTTGGGGTTGCTCTTCTCCAGGAATATCTTTGTGGTATTCTCTGTATTTCCTGAATTTGAATGTTGGCCTGCCTTGCTAGATTCGGGATGTTCTCCTGGATAATATCCTGAAGAGTGTTTTCCAACTTGGTTCCATTCTCCCTGTCACTTTCAGGTACACCAATCAAATGTAGATTTGTTCCTTTCCCATAGTCCCATATTTTTTGGAGGCTTTTTTCATTACTTTCACTCTTTTTCCTCTAACCTTGTCTTCTCATTTTATTTCATTGAGTTGATCTTCAATCTCCGATATACTTTCTTCTGCTTGATCAATTCGGGTATGGATACTTGTGTATGCTTCACAAAGTTCTTGTGCTGTGTTTTTCAGCTCCATCAGGTCATTTATGTTCTTCTCTAAACTGGTTATTCTAGTTACCAATTCCTCTTACCTTTCCTCAAGGCTCTTACCTTCCTTGCATTGGGTTGCATCATACTCTTCTAGCTCAGAGGAGTTTGTTATTACCCACCTTCTGAAACGTACTTCTGTCAATTCATCAAACTCCTTCTCTGTCTAGTTTTGTTACCTTGTTGGCGAGGAGTTGTGATCTTTTGGAGGAGAAGAGACGTTCTGGTTTTGAAATTTTAGTTTTTTTTGCACTGGTTTTTACTCATCTTCATGGATTTATCTACATTTTGTCTTTGATGGTGACCCTCGGATGGGGTTTCTGTTTGGATGTCATTTTTGTTGTTGATAATGCTGTTTCTTTCTGTTTGTTAATTTTCCTTCTAATAGTCAGGACCCTGCTGCAGGTCTGCTGGAGTTTGCTGGAGATTCACTCCAGACCCTGTTTGCCTGGGTATCACCAGCACAGACTACAGAACAGCAAAGATTGCTGCCTGTTCCTTCCTCTAGAAGCTTCATCCCAGAGTGGTACCTGCCACATGCCAGCCAGAGCTCTCTTGTATGAGGTGTCTGTCAATCCTTGTTTGGAGGTGTCTCCCAGTCAGGAGGCACGTGGGTCAGGGAACAACTTGAGAAGGCAGTCTGTCCCTTAGCAGAGCTCTAGTGCTGTGCTGGGAGATCTGCTACTCTCTTCAGTGCCAACAGGCAGGAAGGTTTAAGTCTGTTGATGCTGCACCCACAGCCACCCCTTCTCCCAGGTGCTCTGTCCCAGGGAGATGGGAGTTTTATCTATAAGCCCTTGACTGAGGCTGCTGCTTTTCTTTCAGAGATTCCCTTCCCAGAGAGAAAGAATCTAGAGAGGCAGTCTGGCTACAGCCGTTGTGCTGAGCTGCAGTGGGTTTCACCCAGTTTGAACTTCCCAGTGGCTTTGTTTACACTGTGAGGGGAAAACTGCCTACTGAATCTTCAGTAATGGTGGACACTCCTCCCCCAACCAAGATCAAGTGATCCAGGTTGACTTCAGACTGCTGTGCTGGAAGTGAGAATTTCAAGCCAGTGGATCTTAGCTTGCTGGGTTCCATGGGGGTGGGATCCATTGCACAAGACCACTTGACTCCCTGGCTTCAGCCCTTTTCACAGGGGAGTGAAATGTTCTGGCTGGCTGGCATTCCACGCACCACTGGGATATAAAAATAACTCCTGCAGCTAGCTCGTGTCTGCCCAAACGGCCACCCAGTTTTGTGCTTGAATCCCAGAGCTCTGGTGGTATAGGCACCTGAGGGAATCTGCTGGTCTGTGGGTTGCAAAGACCATGGGAAAAGTGTTGTATCTGAGCTGGAGTGCAGCATCCCACATGGCACAGTCCCTCAGGGCTTCCTTTGGCTAGGGGAGGGAGTTCCCTGACCCCTTGCACTTCTCAGGTGAGAAGACAACCCACCCTGCTTCAGCTCACCCTGTGTGGTCTACACGCACTGTCTATCCAGTCCCAGTGAGATGAGTTGGGTACTTCAGTTGGAAATGCAGAAATCACCTGTCTTCTGTGTTGATCTCAATGAGAACTGCAGACCAGAGCTGTTCCTATTCAGCCATCTTGCCAGCCAGCAGCTTTGCCCATTTTTTAAGGAGGTCATTTGTTTTTTGCTTGTTATTTATGTTCATTATACGTTCCGGATATTACATCTTCATTGGATTCGTAATTTCCAAATATTTTCTCCAGTTCTGTAGGTTTTCTGCTTACTCTGTTGATAGTTCCTATTGCTGTGCAGAAGCTCTTCAGTTTAATTAGGTCCTATTTGTCAAATTTTGTTTTTGTTGCATTTGTTTTTGGCATCTTCATCATGAAATCTTTGCCTGTTCTTATGTCCAGAATGGTATTGCCTAGGTTCTCTCTCAGGGTGTTTATAGTTTTGGGTTTTAATTGTAAGTCTTTAATCCATCTTGAGTTAATTTTTGTATATGGTTTAAGAAAGGGGTCTAGTTTCAATCTGTATATGGCTAACCAGTTATCACAGCACCATTTATTGAATAGGGAGTCATTTCCCCATTGCTGGCTTTTGTTGACTTTGTCAAAGGTGAGATGATTGCAGGTCTGTGGCACTGTTCTTTGGCTCTCTATTCTGTTCCATTGGTCTATGTGTCTGCCTCTGTACAAGTACTGTGCTGTTTTGATTACTGTAGCTTTGTGGTATAATTTGAAGTTTGGTGGTATGATGCCTAGTATGATGCCTCCTGCTTTATTCTTTTTCCTTAGGATTACCTTGGCTGTTCAGGATCTTTCTTGGCTCCATATAAATTTTAAGATAACTTTTCTAATTCATGAAAATGTCATTGATAGTTTGATATAAATAGCATTGAATCTGTAAACTGCTTTCAGCAGTATGACCATTTTAACAATATTCATTCTTCCTATCCATAATCTTGGAATGGTTTTCCATTTGTTTGTGTCATCTCTGATTTTATTGAGCAGTGTTTTGTAGTTCTCCTTGTAGAATATTTTCACCTCCCTGTTATCTGTATTCCTAGCTATTTTATTCTTTTCATGGCAATTGTGAAAGCAACTGTGTTTTTGATTTGGCTCTCAGTTTGGATGTTGTTGTACAGAAATGCTACTGAATTTTGTGCATTAATTTTGCACCTGAAATGTTGCTAGAGTTGTTTATCAGTTTAAGGAGCTTTTGGGAAGACACTATGGGGTTTTCTAGTCATAGAATCATATCATCTACAGAAATAATTTACTGCATTTCACCTTTTGTGGATGTCATTTATTTATTTCTTTTGTCTGGTTGCTCCAGCTAGGATACTTAGTTCCATAGTGAATAAAATGGCAAGAGTGGGCATCTGTGTCTTGTTCCAGTTTTCAAGGAGAATGCTTCCAACTTTTGCCCATTCAGTATGATGTTGACTGTGGATTTGTCATAGATGTCTCACTGTTTTGAAGTATGTTCCTTCAATGCCTAGTTTGTTAGGGGTTTCTAACATAAATAGATGTTAAATTTTATCAAAATCCTTTTCTACATCTGTTTAAATATCATGTGGTGTCTGTATTTAGTTCTGTTTATGTGGTGAATCAAGTTTATTGATTTTTGCATGTTGAACCAAGCTTGCATCCCAGGGGTAAGTCTACTTGATTGTGCTGGGTTAGATTTTTGATGTGCTGCTAGATAAGTTTTGCTCTACTTTGTTAAGAATTTTTGGATTAATGTTAATCAAGGATAGTGGCCTGTAGTTTCCTTTTTATGTTGTGTCTTTGCCAGGTTTTCTTATCAAGATGATTCTGACCTCTTAGAACGAGTTAGGGGAGTTCCTAGTCCTCAATTTTGGGGAATAGTTTCAGTAGGAATAGTACCAGCTCTTCTTGGTACAGCATGTTGAATTCAGCTGTGAATTCATCTGGTCCTTGACTTTTATGGTTGGTAGGGTTTTATTACTGATTCAATTTCAGAACTAACTATTGGTTTATACAGGGATTCAATTTCTTCCTTGTTCATTCTTGGTAGCTTGTATGCTTCCAAGAATTTGTCAATTTATTCCAGGTTTTCTAGATCATGTGCAAAGAGGTGTTCATAGTAGTCTCTGAGGGTTTTTTTGTTTTATTTTGTTTTTTGTTTTTTTTGTATTTTGTGGGGTCAGTGGTAACATCCCTTTATCATTGTTGATTGTGCTTATTTGGATTTCCTCTTTTTTGCTTTATTAATCTAGCTAGTGGTCTATATATCTTGTTTACTCATTCAAAAAACAAGTGCTGGACTTGTTGATGTTTTACTTTTTTTTTTTTTTTTTTTTTTTTTTTTTTTTTTTTTTTTTTTTTTCTTTTTTCCCCTTTTTTTTTTTTTTTTTTTTTTTTTTTTTTTTTTTTTGGTTTTTTTTTTTTTTTTGTCTCAATTTCCTTCAGTTCAGCTCTAATTTTGGTTATTACTTGTCTTATGCTATCTTTGGAGTTGGTTTGCTCTTGTTTTACTAGTTCCTCTAGGTGTGATGTTAGATTTTTAATTTGAGATCTTTCAAACCGTTAGGTGTGGTCCTTTAGCACTATAAATTTCCCTCTTAACGCTGCTTTAGCTGTGTCCCAGAAATTCTGGCATGATGTATCTTTGTTCTCATTAGTTTCAAATAATTTATTTCTGCCTTGATTTCATTGTTTGTCCAAAAGTCACTCAGGAGCACATTGTTTAATTTCTATGTAATTTTATAGTTTTGAGTAACTTTTTAGTATTAATTTCAATTTATATTATGCTGTAGTCCAAGATTGTAGTTAGTATGATTTTTTTTTTTATTTGCTGGAAATTATTTCATGGTCAATTGTGTGGTTGATTTTAAAGCATGTGCAATGTGCAGATGAGAAGTCTGTATATTCTATTGTTTTTGGGTGGAGAGTTCTGTAGGTGTTTTTTTCATCCATCTGCCCAAGCATCAAGTTCAGATTCCAAATATATTTGTCAATGTTCTGCCTCAATGATCTGTCTAATACTGTTAGTGGAGTGTTGAAGTTTCTGACTATTATTGTGTGGTCATCTATGTCTTTTCATAGGCCTCTAAGAGCTTAATGTATGAATCTCTATGCTCCTGTGTTGGATGCATATATATTTAGGGTAGGTCTTCCTGTCGAATTGAGCTCTTTACCATTATGTAATGCCCTTCTTTGTCTTTTTGATCTTTGTTGGTTTATAGCCTGTTCTCTATGCAATTAGAATAGCAATCCCTGCTTTGTTCTGTTTTCCGTTTGCTTGGTAGATTTTTCTCCATCCCTTTACTTTGAGTCTATGGGTGCCAATGCATGTGAGATGGGTCTCTCTTGAAGACAGCATACTGTTGGGGATTGTTTCTTTATCCAACTTGCTCTTGGAGCCTTTTAACTGGTACATTTTGCTAATTTATATTCAAGGTTAATGTCAGATTAAATGTGCAGATTTAATCCTGTTGTCATGTTAGTAGCTGGTTATTATGCAGACTTGATCTTGTGGTTGCTTTATAGTGTCATTGGTCTATGTGTTTTTGTGGTGCCTGGTATTGGTCTTTTGTTTCCATATTTAGCACTCCCTTAAGGACTTCTTGTAAGGCAGGTCTGGTGGTGATGAATTCCCTTATCATTTGCTTTTCTGAAAAGGATCTTATTTCTCCTTCACTTATGAAGCTTAATTGGGCAGATATAAACTTCTTGGTTAGAATTCATTTTCTTTAAGGATAATGAATGTAGGCCCCCAATCTCTTCTGACTTGCAGGGTTCCTGCTGAAAGGTCTGCTGTTAGCCTGATGGAGTTCCTTTTATAAGTGAACTGCCCCTTCTCTCTAGCTGCCTTTAACATTTTTTCTTTCATATCAACCTTGGAGAATTGGATGACTGTGTGTCTTGGGAATGGTTGTCTCATATAGTATCTTGTACAGAAGGGTTCTCTACATTTCCTGAATTTGAATATTGGCTTCTCTAGCAAGGTTGGATAAATTTTTATGGGAGAGGTTTTGTTCACTCTTCTTTAATCTTTTTTATTTATTGTTGTTTGACTTATTTTGAAGAACTAGTCCTTGAGCTCAGATACTTTCATCAGCTTGGTCGATTCTGGTGTTAATACTTGTGATTGTATTCTGTTAGTCTTGATGTGAGTTTTTCAGCTCTATCACATCAGTTTGGTTCTTTCTTAAAATGGTCATTTTGTTTATCATCTCCTATATCATTTTATTGTATTACTTACAATACTTGGATTGGGTTTACACTTCTAAATCTCAATGATCTTCATTCCTATCCATATTCTGAATTCAATTTCTGTCATTTCAGCCATTTCAGCCTGGTTAAGAACCATTGCTGGAGAACTGGTGCAGTTGCTTGGAGATAAGAAGATACTTTGGCTTTTTGAGTTAGCAGAGTTCTTGTGCTGGTTCTTTCTTATCTGTTTGGGTTGATGTTCCTTCAATCTTTACAGTTGCTGGCTTTAGGATTTTTTTTTTTTTTTTTTTTTTTTTTTTTTTTTTTGCTTTGCTTTTATTTTCTTTAATGCCTTTGGGGGTTTGAATGTGATATAAGGTGAATTCAGTTGACTGGTTTCCTTTCTGGAATATTTTGAGAGGTCAAGGCTCAGCTCAGTACTCTTGGGCTGTGTGCACTAACTCTGGGGGGCTGGTATCAAGCCCCTTGCTTTGTTCTCTGGCCCCTCAAGGTTAAGAATCTGCTGTGCTGGAGGGGTCCAGTTGTTCCTGGGCCCCTAGTCACAGCACTCTGATGGGTGGTACCAGCCAAAGCATTCCCTTGGAATGGTGGCAGTGTGATCTATGCCTGTTAACACATGCCAGCAGCAGCAGTACTGTGAGATCAATGTGCATTGGCTGGGGTGGGGTACTGGAGGGAGTGGGACTGCAGCTTTCCTGAATGTGTTTACACTACCAGTGGTTGCAACAGTGGCAGTGGAGACAAGGCTGACAATCTCCACACATACACTTGCAGTGGCAAAGATGATGGTACAGGGGTTTAGGGTAATGTATTCTTTTGTTTTCTTGATAAATCTCACTCATTGTTCAGTCATTAATTTATCTTCTCAGAAAACAAGCTTATGCTTTGTTGAAAATCCCTACTCTTTGTTTCTATTTTATTAATTTTATTTTTATTTTCATTATTTATTTACTTCTACTTACTTGGGATTAATTTGCTCTTTTTTAATTTTTGTGGGTACATATTAGGTGTATACATTTATGGAGTACATGAGATGTGCTGATACAGGCATGCAATGTGAAATAAGCACATCAGGGGGTATTCACTTTCTCAATAATTTTCAAGGTATTGCCTTGCCCTTTGAGTTACAGTCCAATTACACACTTTAAGTTATTTTAAAACATACAGTTGTCATTGACTATAGTCCTGCTACTGTGTTATCAAATATATCTTATTCATCCTTTCTATTTTTTTTTTGTACCCATTAACCATTACCACTCCCACCTCCCCATCCATGCCCCCATTATACTTCCCAGCCTCTGGTAACCATCCTTCTACTCTCTATGTCCATGTGTTCAATTGTTTTGATTTTTAGATCCCACAGATGAATGAGAACACACGATGTTTGTCTTTCTGTTCCTGGCTTATTTCACTTAACATAAAGATTTCCAGTTCCATTCATGTTGTTGCAAATGACTGGATCTCATTTTTTTTATATATAGCTGAATAGTACTTTATTGTGTATGTGTACCACATTTTTTATCCATTTATCTACTGCTGGACACTTAAGTTGCTTCCAAATCTTGGCTATTGTAAACAGTGCTGCAACAAACACAGGAGTGCAGATATCTCTTTTATATATTTATTTCCTTTCTTTTGTGTATACACACAGGAGAGGGATTCCTGGATTCTATGGTAGCTCTATATTTAGTTTTGTGAGAAACATCCAACTGTTCTTCATAAAGGTTGTAGTAATTTACATTCCCACCAACAGTGTACAAATATTCCCTTTTCTGCATGTCCTTGCCAGCATTTGTTGTTGCCTGCATTTTTGATATGAGCCATTTTAACTAGACCAAATTGGTATCTCATTGTGGTTTCGATTTGCATTTCATTGATAGTAAATGATGCTGAACACCTTTTCATATGTCTGTTTGCCATTTGTAGGTTTTTCTAAAGAAATATCTAGTCAAATATTTGCCCATTTTTATTAGATATTTAGAACTTTTAGTATACAGTTGGTTTGAGTTATTTATATATTCTGGTTATTAATCCCTTGTCAGATGGGTGGTTTGCAAATATTTTCCCCTATCCTGTGGGTTGTCTCTTCACTTTGTTGATTGTTTTCTTTGCTGCGCAGAAGCTTTTTAACTTAGTGTGATCCCCTTTGTCCATTTTTGCCTTGATTGCCTGTGCTTGTGGAGTATTGCTTAAGAAATCTTTGTCCAGGCCAATGTCCTGGAGATTTTCCCCAATGTTCCCTTGTGGAAGTTGCGTATTTTGAGGTATTAAAGTCTTAAATCCATTTCAATTTGATTTTTGTATATAGTTGTAGATAGGGTTCTATTTTCATTCTTCTGGTTATGGATATCCAGTTTTGCCAGCACCATTTATTGATGAAACATTTTCTCCAGTGTGTGTTCTTAGACCTTTGTCAAAATGAGTTAACTGTAGGTGTGTAGATTTTTTTCTGGGTTCTTTATTCTGTCCCTTTGGTCTCTGTGTCTGTTTTTATGTGAGTTTCATGCTGTTTTCATTATTATATCTCTGTAGTATAACTTGAAATCAGGTAATGTGATTCCTCCAGTTTTTTTTCTTTTTACTTAGAATAGCTGCAGCTATTCTGGGCCTTTTGTGGTTCCATGTGAAGCTTAAGATTGTTTTTTCTACGTCTGCGAAGAGTGTAATTGATATTTTGATAGGGATTGCATTGAATCTGTAGCTTGCATTGGTTCATATGGACATTTCAACAATATTGATTCTTCCAATCCATGAACATGGAATACTTTTATATTTTTCAGTGTCCTCTTCAATTTCTTTCGTTAGTGCTTTACAGTTTTCATTATAGAGATCTTTCACTTATTTTGGTAATTCCTCATATTTAATTTTATTTGTGGCTATTGTAAATGGGATTACTTTTTTACTTCTTTTTCATGTCATTCACTGTTGGTTATAGAAATGCTACTGACTTTTGTATGCTGATTTTGTATCCTGTGACTTTACTAAGTTTGTTTATCAGTTCTAATAATTTTCTTGTGGAGTCTTTAGGTTTTTTCAAATAGAAGATTATATCATCTGCAAACAAGGATAATTTGACTTCTTCATTTTCATTTTGGATTTTCATTAGTCTGATTGCTCTAGCTAAGACTTCAATAAGATGCGGAGTAATAGTGGTGACAGTGGGCATCCTGGTCATATTTCAGATATTAAAGGAAAGGCTTTCACTTATTTCCCATTCAGTATGATACTAGCTGTGGGTCTGTCGCATATGTCTTTTATTGTGTTTAAGTATGTTATTTCTATACCCAGTTTTGTAAGCGTTTTTATTATAAAAAATGTTGAAGCTTATCAAAACCTTTTCAGCATCAGTGTAAATAATTATATGAATTTTATTCTTCATTCTGTTGATATGATGTATCACATTGATTGATTTGCATATGTTGAACCATCATTACATCCCAGGGACAAATTCCACTTGGTCATGATGAATGATCTTTCTAATGTATTGTTGAATTTAGTTTGGTAGTATTTGACTGAGAATTTTTCATCAATATTCCTAAGAGATACTGGTCTGTAGTTTTGTTTATTTGTATGTGTCTTCGTCTGAGTTTTGTATCAGGGCAATACTGGCCTTGTATAATGAGTTTTGAAATATTACCTCTTCCTTTATTGTTTGGAATCATTGAGCAAGATTGGTATTCATTCTTCTTTAAATGTTTGGTAATATTTCAGCTATGAAGCCATAGGCCCTGGAATATTTTTAGCAGAAGATTTTATTATGGCTTCGTTCTCGTTACTTGTTAATTGGTGGCAGATTTTGGATTTCTCCCTGGTTCAATCATGGTAGATTCAATGGATCTAGGAACTTGTCTGTTTTAGATTTTCCAATTTATTGGTCACAGTAGCCATTAATGATACTTTGAATTTCTGCAGTATCAGTTGTTATGTCTCCTTTTTCAGTTCTGATTTTATTTGAATATTTTCTCTCTTTTATTACTTAGTTTATTTAAATGTATGTCAATTTTGCTAAATTTTCAAAAAAAACCCACAACTTTTTGATTTATCTGATCTTCATTTTATTTCAACTTCATATTTCTGCTCTGATCATTATTGCTTTTCTCATACTAATTTGGGGTTTGGTTTTCTCTTGCTTGTCTAGTTCTTTAAGATGTATCATTAGATCACTCATTTGAAGTTTTTTCTCTCTTTTGATGTAGGCACTTATAGCTATAAACTTTCCTCTTAGTACTGCTTTTGTTGTATCCCATGGGTTTTGGCATGTGTGTTTCCATCATTGTTTGTCTCAAGACATTTTTAAAATTTTCTCTTTTTTATTTATTTATTTTCATTAT
>NW_016812184.1:19480-34555 GCF_001698545.2 Rhinopithecus bieti | reverse complement strand
TCTGTTAAATTATTTAAAATAAGTAACGAAATAACATTCATTAGGAGAAATGCACTCACCTAGAGAAGGGCTAAATACTTCGAAGCTGATCATCCAATGTATCGACAGGAGACAAACAGTTCTGTGATGGATATATTCTTGTTGACCTTGTAAAGTGACTGCCACTAAGCCTCCAAATGTAAATATGCTCTTCTTTACTCTTTTTCTAAACAGACAGAAACTAATCTGTCAGCATGTCAGCTTTAACTAGCCTAGATGAAGCCAAACTAATTTAATAGAAACTGTTCAATAGCTTTGACCGACCTCACGGTGTCAGTTAAAGTGGCTCTATGCCCCACTGTCTTTCATTATTCCCAATTCTTTCATTAGAATGCTTGAATATCAAGTAAAATAATATGCTGAGTAGTCAATAGGCCCTACGTTTTCTCAAGGACATTCTTTTGGTATCAAAACTGTCAAGTGGAAAAACATGTACTGTGAAGGTGAGAGGACACTAATTAAATATACATAGCTCTAGCCGAAGGAGCATGAGGCACAGCTTGCGGAATGAAAACACTGCCTGCTTGACTGAGGTCACAGCTGTTTACTGGCCTCAGTTCCTAAGCCGCAGTTTTCTCTTGGATATCATTTAACATTCCTGTATTTAGATTAGGCACAGGCCATCTTCAAGGAATGCTTCACAGTTCCAAGTGCAAATATTCTTGTTCAATTAAGCATATTTTATCCTTAGGTCACTGAACTTCTCCACCTCTTTAGATTCAAGTACTGTTTTTAAAGTATTAGAAGTTATTCTGACCTGTGCTCGATATGTAATGAGAGCAAGAAATAAACTTTGGTTGGGTAAGCCAGAAAATAAAATAAAGGTTGTTCTTTGGCAGTACTTATAGGGCGGGATAACTCTCCTTATCCATGGGTTCAGTACCTTTGTATTCAACAAACCATGGATCGAAAATACTGTTAAAAAAAAAAATTTCACAAAGTTCCAAAAAGCAAAACTTGAATTTGCTGCACACCAAGTACTGTGTTGAATTCATGCAAATGAAGTGATGTGTAGGAATTACATTAGGTATTATACGTAATCTAGAGATGATTTAAAGTATATGGGAGGATGCACATAGGTTATATACAAATACTTCACCATTGTATATAAGGGACTTGAGCATTTGTGGATTTTGGTAACCAAGGGGTGTCCTAGAACTAATCCCCTACAGATCCTAAGACAGGATTTTATAGTGTAATGATGCTCTAGAGTCGAGAAAACTTCTTTTGAAACCCTTAATAATATTTAATCATGGGCATGTCTATGCCTCAGTTTCCCCATTTTTTAACAGGCTAATGGTAATAAGTTTCCTAACCTCTCAGAGTTACTGTGAAAACTAAAAGGGAAAACACCTGTAAAACTTTTAGCACAATGCCTGGCACTTAGTATGTTCTCTAAAAGCTGTAGCTACTAGTATAGGTTGGAATTTAAAAACAGCACCTTGAAACAGGACATTCTAGATGGCCCTTCCTCTTTTAAATTAAATCTACCTTTTACCTCTGCCTTAAACACTCCACCTTTGGTGTAACTGACCTAAAAACGGTTGGTTTGATCATTTTAAGCATCACAAGGCCAGTGGCTTTTTTCAACCTAAAATAGCTCTTAAAATTTGACCATTTTAGAGGCATAGCAATCTGACTTCATAAAGTCTATTACAGAAGAGTGACTTATAGGTGAAAATAAGATATAGCTATGCTAGACGTTTTGATTATATTTATATTCTGATTCTCAAGGAACAAAATATCTTTAAAATAAGCTCTGTATTGAAGAAACAATACAAATTATCAGACACAAAATACATTTCTGTGCTCCGGAAGCCAAGTATAACCAAAACACGATTGTATAGATTATGTCTGTCCATTTTCAATTCAGGGTAACCAACACCAACTATAAGCAAAATACAGCCAACACTTCCCAGTCCTCCTCCCTAATCTCCCAAATGCACACTGGATATTTTACAAACCATTTGCCTGTTATTTAATGTATCCAAATATAAACCCCTTTATTTGTTAGGTCAGCATACATTGCCATGTTATTTATAAAGTTGATTCCTGTTAAAGACATTCTGGATGAAGAAGTATATCATAAGAATGTGATGTTTTGACTAACAAAAGTGGCAGATATAATTTCTCATAAAGGATTACTCTAGTTTACTTTAGACAAGTGGTGAACATTTACTCTCTTCTCTGATTCTTGAATTAGGCTTTCTTTTTTTCCCAAAGTATCAGTGGTTTTCTTATTTAAGAAGAATGCAGAGTTTTACCTGTATACTCTGAATTTTAAAATATTGCATAAATTTTAAGAAATAAGAGTAAATAACTTAGAATATGCCACTCAGAGCACTCAAAGTTAAATGCTGTTAACATCTTAGTCATTTACCTTCCATATTTTTTAAAGATACATTTACATGTAAAAATGCATTTGCAGAGAGTTTAAACGAATGCACTTATTCCATAAATATACATGTTAACTTTTTTTTTCAAATTAACAGTAGACTTGAGACATCTTTTCATGACTGCACTCATTAAACTACATCATCACTTTAGCCCTTTACTTTTGTTTTTGTTTTTGTTTTTGTTTTGAGACGGAGTTTCCATCTTGTTGCCCAGGCTGGAGTGCAATGGCGCGATCACGGCTCACCGCAACCTCCGCCTCCCGGGTTCAAGTGATTCTCCTGCCTCAGCCTCCCGAGTAGCTGGGATTACAGGCATAGGCCTCCACGCCCAGCTATAGGCCTTTACTTAAAAAGATATGTGGAATACTAAAAAGCTGAATTCATACAAGTAAGGAATAGAATGTGGTAGTTACCAGAGACTGAGGGATGTAGGGGTGGTTGAGGCAAGGAAAGACACTGATCATACGGAACAAAGTTTCCATTTTAAACAAGGGGAATAAGTTCTGGTGATCTATTGCACAACATGGTGACTACAGTTAAAAATAATGTATCGGCAAGGAGCAGTGGCTTGCGCTTGTAATCCTAATACTTTGGGAGGCCAAGACAGGCGGATCACCTGAGGTCAGGAGATCGAGACAAGCCTGGCCGACATGGTGAAACCCCATCTCTACTAAAAATACAAAAATTAGCCAGGATTATGCCTGTAATCACAGGTACTCGGGAGGCTGAGGCAGGAGAATTGCTGGAATCCAGGAGGCAGAAGTTGCAGTGAACCGAGATTGTGCCACTGCACTCCAACCTGGGCAACAAAGCAACACTCTGTCTCAAAAAAAAAAGAAAAATTCTGTACCCTGTATTTCAAAATTTAATGAATTTTAAATATTCTCACCACAAAGAAATAATGAGTATGTGATGTGATGAATATGTTAATTAGCCTGATTTGATCTTTCCACAATGTATTCATGTACCATAAATATATAAAAGTATTATTTGTCAATTAAAAATCAATTTTAAATAAATAAATTAGAGAACATGTAAAAACAACTTCTTATTTTCAAGACTATTGTTTCAAAATATTCTCTTCCTAAATTTCTGATGTAATTTCTACTTTCTGTATTTTATATAGTTCACATCTCCTTTACTTTTATACTCTAACACTTTGGCTATGGCTAAGGTTTTATAAATCAATACCCAAATATAGACAGAACCCTAAACTAATTTTAATATCAGTAAAAAAATTGAAAATGTACCTGTCATGTATTAAAACAGCTAATTAGATTTTACTATGTAGCAAGTACCATGCCAAAGTTTTTCACAGATTAATTCATTTAATATTTTCAACAGTCATGTAAGGTAAGTAGTATCCTCATTTAACAGATGAGGAATCAGAGTTTAAACAACTTGCCAGCAGCCAGATGGCTAGGAAGTTGTGGAGCCAGAATTTAAACCAAAATAGCTTGAATTCAGAGCCCACATGCATAACAACTCTGCCTTAGTGCAAAAGATAGCTGCACAACAGTATGCAAATGAATGAGGTATGATCTGCAATATAAAACAATAAGTGATAACTGAACATGGTGGTGCGTACCTGTAGTCCCAGCTACTCAGGAGCCTGTGGTAGGAGGATCCTTTGAGCCCAAGGGTCCCAGGCTAGCCTGGGCAAAATAGCAAGACCCTGTTTCTAAGGAAACAATTTTTAAGAGTCAGTAAGTGGTATTGTGAAGTCCACTACAGTGGAATTTCAAAGAAGATTCTGTAATGTGTCATAAAGAATAATAACATGCTAGATGCAAGTTTTCTGAAGAAGAAACAGCACCTATCTCATTCCTACTTTGCCTTCATAGTAATGCACCGTTTCTGCTCATGTGTGAGTTTCCAAGTTACAGGTTGGTTTTTGGTTTGTTTTGCAAGAACAGCTAATAGCTGCCAACTTCTCGACTTGTCAAAATTGTATATTTTAGGTATCTTCGTTGGCATATAGCAAGCTTAAGAAATAGGAAGAAAAGGGATTTATATATTTTGTGTTAATATCATAAGTGAAAATGCTGCTGTATACACTGCACATTGAAATCTAAGTGCCTCAACAAGATTAGAGTACACAAATAGTTTTAATCATCCACTTTTAAGTTTACTAATAGTTCTCTTTATTTTACTGTAGCTGAAGTGAAATGCGCTATTATTTTTCACACTTGATAGCTAAAAGATAAAGAGACAAGGGAGGAGAAATTTCAACAAGATTTCAAGAAAATGCCTAAAAATTATGACCTCTAATGCTTATATTAAATGTTCTAACCCCAGTACAAATGAACACATTTTTTTTTCTGGATGAAATCTGATAGCCTCTAGCTATTACTAAAGCTTAGCGGATATTGGATATATCAAGCATGTCACTGAGATCTGTGAATAATAAAAACAGGATTCAGATACAGAAACATTAATGAAAAAGCCTATAGCAAGATTTTTCTTAAAAAAAGACGGTATAATTTTAAATAAAAAATTAAATATGGGCACAGTTAAAGAAGATATTAGAAAGGTTTTTTAAAAACCTTATGTCAGTAAACTTGAAAAGTTAGATGAAATGAAAAACTTCCTGGAAATATATAAATTACCAAAACTGACTCAAGAAGAAATCAAAGTGTGTGAATATTTAAGTTAGTATGACAGAAATTAAAGCAGTTACTTAAAAACTTCACACAAATTAAGCACCAGGCCCATATAAAATTTACAAGCAAAACTTTCAAGGAACTTTTCAATATTATGCAAACTCTTCCAAAAAATAGAATAAGAAAAAATATTACACAACTTATCATGTGAGGCTGGTATAATCATGATAATAAATTCAAAGAAGGATAGGAAGATAAA
This sequence comes from Rhinopithecus bieti, assembly GCF_001698545.2. Classification (NCBI taxonomy): domain Eukaryota; kingdom Metazoa; phylum Chordata; class Mammalia; order Primates; family Cercopithecidae; genus Rhinopithecus; species Rhinopithecus bieti. The sequence continues at coordinate 29,258 of NW_016812184.1, read as the reverse complement.
ACACAAGTAAACGTGATTTCAATTACGACTACAGATGCTATAATCCTAAACAAAAAGATAGCTAAATCTTACAACGTATGAAAAAGAAAACACACCATGATCAAACAAGATAATACATAATATTATATGTAATAATTAGAGGATAAACAGTAGTTTCCAATAGCACAAAAATATGCAATAGTTAGGTAAAAGTCTAACAAAATACATGAATAGCTACATGTTAAAAAACACAAAACATTGATGAAACAACCAAAAATACCTTAAAGTTGTTCATATGTTGGAACACTCAACATTTTCAAGATGTAAGTTCCCTAAAAGTGATCTGTAATTGCAATGCGATTCTGATAAAATTATTTGAAAAAATATTTATAGAAATCAACAAGCTTATTCTAAAATTGATATTGAATAGCAAAGGAATTAGGATAGCTAAAAAATTTTTGAAGTTCATAAAGTTGGAAAATTTTAACTGTCTTATTTCAAGACTACTATAAACCAAAGTAATCAAGACAGCATGGTGTTGATGAAAGGAAAAATACGTAGATTAATGGAGCATAATAAAGATTCCAGAAATAGATTCACAGGTAAATATCCAATTAATTTTTGACCAAGGTGCAGCAAATAGTGTTTGAATTATTGGAAAGCCATATCCCAAACAATGACCCTTGATGCATATATCCCACTACACATAAAATGTAAGTCTAAATATATAACAAACCTAAATGTAAAACCTAAATTATAAAACATCTAGCTGAAAATATAACGGAAACTCTTCATGATCTCGAGTTAGGCAAAGATTTCTTAGATATGACACCAAAAGCAAAATGTATAAAATAATGGATACACTGGATTTCATCAATATTTGAACTTTTTTCCTGTATTGGGGTAAAATAAATAAATAAATAAACAAACAAACAGAAAACAAATAAGTAAACAATTTGAAAATTCCACTCTTTGAAACAGAATGAAAAGATAATACAGACTAGGAGAGCAAATTTGAAGAACACATAACTGATAAATGACTGGTACCTAAAATATATAAAGGATTTTTAAAATTAAAAAAATTATAAAACATAAAGAGGAATGAAAAGTGGGTCAAATATTTGAACAGATACTTCAGCAAAGAAGATAAATAAACATCAGATAAGCACATTGCTCTGCTTTGGTTGGTTTTACCTCTCCAAATCTCATGCTATAATTTGATCTCTGATGTTGGAGGTGGAGACTAATGGAAGCTGTTTTGGTCATGGGGCAGATCTCTCATTAATGGCTTTGTTCAGTCCTTCAGGTAATAAGTGAGTTTTCACTCTACTAGCTCCCTCAAGACCTAGTTGATAAGAAAGAGCCTGATATCTCCCTTCCTCTCTTGCTTTCTCTTGGATGTGATCTCTGCACATGTGGGCTCCTCTTCCTCTTCTGCCATGAGTGGAAGCAGCCTGAGGCTCTCGGCAGATGTATATGCTGGTATCACGATTTTATACAGTCTAAAGAACTATGAGCCAAATAAAATGTTTTCTTTTAAATTACCCAACCTTAGATATGCCTTTATAAAAACACAAATAGGACTAAGACAGACATGAAAAAAAAAAAGTGCAATATTGTTAGTCATTAGGAAAAGCAGATTAAAACTTCAATGAGACCAGTACATGCATATTAAAATAAAATTTAGAAATAAAATAGCAAGTGCTAGTAAGTATTCAGAGCATGTGAAATTCTGTCAAAGATAAAGTTAAAGCATTGAAACTAGGTTTTATTCAGCAACTACTAGAGACTGGGGAAAGAGTTGATCTGTCTTTAAATTTTCCACAGGTGACTGGCCTTTTAAAGGAACAAGGCAGTAGGGATGGGAGAGAGATCAGGGTTGAATTGAAAAATAACCAGGGGTTGTTCTGTGTAAATGTGATTTGGCCAGCTGTGTCTGCTAACTGGCAATTATGGAAGTCAGGATTCTATCCTCCCATAGAAACTGAGAGACAGAAGCTCCATCTTTCCTGATGATTACATTTCAAATGAATGGCTTTCAGATCCTTGATAAAGACATTCTAGAGATACATATACATCTCAAAGGGAGAGAGAAAGGATTCACAATTTTAAGTCCCTTTTAGTAAATGCTCTAAGAAAGGGAGGTCAAGAGCATATCATCAACTGTTGGCTAAAAAAACAGAGAATTCTGAGCTTTCTCAGGCAGGAATTTTAATGTGGGGCTGGGGTTATCTTAAGGGCATAACTTTGCACTGCTAGAAGACATGATAGAAAGCTGGTCATCACTTAGTGCAGAGGTTTGGATGAAGTCATGTGCCCTGAGTTAATGCAAAACTACAGTCTCCTTGGAAAGCAGTTTGACACTTTCTTTTCTAAAGTTGAAACATGCACTATTAGTTGGGCATGGTGGTGCATGCTTGTAATCCCAGCTACTCAAGAGGCCGAGGTGGAAGGATAGCTTGAGCCTCAGAGATCTAGGCTGCAGTGAGCTGTGATTGTACTGCTGCACTCCAACCTGGGCAACAGCATAAGACCCTGTCTTTAAAAAAGTGAAATATACACTTACCATACAACCCTGCAATCCTACTCCTAAGTATTTACCAAAGAGATATAAAATATATTTTTGTTAAAAAACCTGCATGTGAATACTTTAATGGCTTTGTTCTAGCCCAACACTAGAAACAATTGGTAAATGAATGAGTATGATGTGTGGTACATCCAAACAATGGAATAATACTCAGCAAGAAAAATGAATGCACTACTGTTGCACACAGCAATGTAAACAGACCTCAGATGCATGTTGCTAAGTGAAAGAAACCTGACTTAAAAGGCTACTATATGATTTCATTTAAATCATGTTTCAAAAAATGCAAAATGATAAGCCTTCTGGTTTCCAGAAGCAAGAGTTGATTGTAAAGGGGCATATAAGGGAATTTTGGAGGGTGATTGAACTCTCTCATGTCTTAATTTTGGTAGTGCTTTTGAAAACTCATAAAATCATATCACGGTGGATTTTAATCGTTGTCATTTATGCCTCCATAACCCTGACTGAAAAACGGGTGAATTTACAAATGTCAATTCTACATTTGCATACATGCACAAACAACTAGAAAGTACAATTTTCTTAAAAGACAATACTTACAATAGCAACATAAACTATAAAGTACTTATCAGTAAATCTCACAAAATATATGCATGGCCTAAATTTAAAAAAGTATTAAAAGGCATTGAAATATATTACATAAGACAAACAAACAGAGAAATATCACATGTTCATTAAATAGAAGACATCCTTGTAGGTATGTCTGTTCTCTCCAAATTTATCTATAATTGAATTTTAATGCAACTCCATTCAAACCGCAGCAGGGTTTTCCTGTAGAACTTAATAAGCTTACTAAAATTTAAATACACATAGAAAGAGTAAGAACAGAGATACCATACCAGATGTTAGGTATAATTTTGATGCTGTAATAATCAGGACACTGTGGTGTTACTGCAACAGAAAATTTTCCAAAGGAATATAATAGAGATCCAAAAACAGATCCATGCATACATGGAATGGTGATTTATGACACAGTTAGTATTTAAAGATAAATTTAGGTGACCGGGTGCAGTGGCTCACTCCTATAATCCCAGCACTTTGGGAGGCCGAGGTAGGCAGATCACAAGGCCAAGAGATCAAGACAATCCTGGCCAACATGGTGAAATCCCGTCTCTACTAAAAATACAAAAATTAGCTGGGCATGGTGGTGTGCACCTGTAGTCCCAGCTACTCGGGATGCTGGGGCAGGAGAATCTCTTGAACCCAGGAGGCAGAGGTTGCAGTGAGCCAAGATCACACCACTATACTCCAGCCTGGTGACAGAGAGAGATTCCATCTCAAAACAAAACAAACAAACAAACAAACGAGAAGATAAATTTGGGCACGTTTAAATGCTAAAGAGTTTATTTGAGCAGACAGAGATTCATGAATTGGGCAGCACCAGACCACAAGCAGTTGGGGCTCTGCCAAAGAGGTACAAGGGGAAAACTTTCATAAGGTAGTCTGCAAAATAACATTTTAAAATATATATATGTATATATATTTCATTATTTAAAGTGAGACAGTAGCCTTAAAATCCCAAGTGAGAGGTTAGTTTATGATTGGTTCAGCTTATGTTTCCCTGTCTTAGGCTATGACCACCTACACTGAGATGAGCACTGATTTCCTTACATATAAAACAAGAGTACTGGAGCCACCTCAGCCTCATCACCTCCCAATTAATTTTTTTAAACAGTTGCATAGAAGTCCAGTGGGGAAGAAGAAACCATTCAATAAATTGACCTGAAAAAGACTTATCCATGTGGAAAAAATGAAATTGCATCCTGTCCTCATTCTATAAATAAAAATAAATTTCAAATGTATTTCATATGTCATTGTCAAAAGCAAAATTTTAAAACTTTTAGCAGAAAATATGAGTAAAGAACTTCGTCTTTTAACTTCAAGCGTTTCTTATATATTGCTCAAGAGAATATAAATAAGTATACATGTAGAAAAAGATCAATATTACCTTGTAAGTTTAAAATTCACATACCAAACAACGCAGCAATTCCATATATACACATTTATACATTCACACATATTATACAACAGCAACATTTCATAACTAGTGGTATCTGAGGAGGTTCATTTAATTATTGTTAATTTTAAAAATAACATTTCATTAAAATATTTCCCTAACAGCTGAAGACCCCATGTCAATATGGAGTAAGCATATGTGGCAGTTAGAGGAGAACAGATAAGCATATTCATCATGTCCACAACCCAGATTATTGAAAAGTTTATCGTACATTTGAACAATTCTTGCTTTGGCAATGGTTTTGGATGTAGTTTTATTTTAATTATTTTTTTATTCTTAGTCACATTGTTTTCAAAAATTTGAACTTATATTGGCCAATACTTACATACATGTAGCATAAGAATCAGTAGTGTTCAAAGGCAAAGGGAATAGGGAGCATAATACTGATAACAGGTACATAAATTTGCTTTGGGATCATCTCCATAAACCCATACATTGAATCTATCTAATTAAAATTCTTATTCAGCAGGTTAAGATACTTGAAAAACATTTTTAGACACACCCTGAGCAGAAAGGGAACCCACTGCCTTGAAGGGAAGAACCCATTCCTGGCAGGAAAGGTTACCTGCTGAGTAAAGAGCCCTTGGGTCCTGAATAACCAGCAGCCACAGGGAGTATTCAATGGGCCTTGGGCTCTGAGACATGTTGACTTCGGGGGGTACCTGGCACATTCCAGGCTGTGATGGCTATGGTGCAAGCTCCTTTCGTTTGAGAAAAGCAAAGAGAAAAGTAAAGGAGACTCTGTCTTGCACCTTAGGTACCACCTTGGGCATAGTGGGGTAGAACAACAAGTAGGCTCTTAAAGTCCCCGAGTCCAGGCCTTGGATCTTGGACAGATTTCTGGACCTGCCTTGGACCAGAGGGGAGTTCACTGCCCTAAAGGGTGAGTCCCAGTCCTGCAAGCATTCAACATAAGCTGATGGAAGAACTGTTGGTCTATAATCAAGCGTCAGTGGTGGCCTGGTAGAACACCCTGTGGACAGGTGGTGGTGGTGGCCACAGGGAGAGGCCTGTAGAAACTACAGGGAAGAATGGGCAAAGCTTTGTATTGTGGTTTGAGCACCAGTTTAGCCACAGTAAAATTGAGGTTTACTCAATTTTGGTAAATTCCTAAGGTTTTAGGCTCCAATCCCTGGTTCTCAGAAATATTTTTGGACAGACCCAGCACCTAGGGGAGCTCACCAATCTGAAGAGAAAGGTCTTGGCTAAGGCCCAGTGCTGTGTTGACTTCAGGTCTGACCCAACACAGTCCAAGTTGTGGTGGCCACAGAAATGCTTGCATCACCATACCATTAAGTCCAGTGGCTCAGCAGAAAGACAGGCTCTATTTTTTGGGTAGAGAAAGGAAGGGAAAAGAATAAGACCCTGTGTCTGGTAAGTCAGAGAATTCTTTGAGATCTTATCCAAGGTCATCAAGATGGAGGTACCTCTATGAGTCTGCAAAAATTGGGCTTGGGGCCCAAGTCCCTGTGAATACCTGAAAAGTCTTCCCAAGAAAGACAGGCACGAACAAGCCCAGACTGTAAAGACTACAATAAATACCTAACCCTTTAATTCCCAGACACCAAGGAACATCTACAAGCATCAACACCATACAGGGTGAACTAACTCCAACAAATGAACTAAACAAAGAAGAAGCGGCCAATCTTGAAGAAACAGAGATATGTGACCTTTCAGACAGAAAATTCAAAATAGCTCTATCGAGGAAACTCAACTCTAAGATAACACAGAGAAGGAATTCAAAATATTACCAGATATATTTAACAAAGAGATGAAAATAAGAAGAATCAAGCAGAAATTCTGGAGCTGAACAATTGAACTGACATACTGAAGAATGCATCAGAGTCTCTTAATAGCAGAAATGATCAAGCATAAGAAAGAATTAATGAGTTTGAAGACAAGCTGTTTGAAAATACAGTCAGAGGAGACATAAGAAAAAAGAATAAAGAACAATGAAGCAAGCCTACAAGATCTAGAAAATAGCTTCAAAAGAGCAAATCTAAGTTATTGGTCTTAAAAAGGAAGTAGAGAAACAGGTATAGGCAGAATGTTTATTCAATGGGAATATCTCAGAGAACATTCCAAACCTAGAGAAAGATACCAACATTCAAGTGCAAGAAGGTTGTACAACACCAAGCAGATTTAATTCAAAGAAGACTACCTCAGGGCAGTTAATAATCAAACTTCCAAGAGCAAAGCTGATGACAATGAAAAGACCCTAAAAGCAGCAAGGGAAAAGAAATAAATAGCATACAATGGAGCTCCAATACATATGGCAGCGGGCTTTTCAGTAGCAACCTTACAGGCCAGGAGAGAGTGGCATGACATATTTAAAGTACTGAAAAAAATTTTATTCTAGAATTGTATATCAAGACAAAAATATCCTTTAAGCATGAAGGAGCAATTAAGACATTCACAGACAAACAAGTCACAGAGATTTTGTCAGCACCAGAACTGTCTTACAGGAAATGTTAAGGAGAGTTTTGTAATCCAAAAGAAAAGTACATTAATGAGAAAGAAGAAATCATCTGAAAATTAAAAACTTACTGGTGATAGTAAGCACACAGAAAAACATGAAATATAATAACACTGAAATTGTGGTGTGTAAACTACTCTTATCTTAAGTACAAACACTAAATGAAGAACCAATTAAAATAATAACTACATCAACTTTTCAAGACATAGTACAATAAGACACAAATAACAAAAAAGATGAAAAACAATGGATAAAGTAAAAGGGTAGTTTTTATTAGTTTTCCTTTTGTGTGTTTGCTTGTTTATTTGTGCAATCAGTGTTAAGTTGTTGTCAGTTTAAAATAATGGGTTATGAAATATGTGCAGGCCTCAGTGTAACCCCATATCAGAAAACATAAACTGGATACACAAAAAATAAAAAGAAAGAAATTAAAACATAAAAAATCACTTCACTAAAACAGTAAGAAAGAAGAGAAGACTGAAAATAATAAAACACAAAAAACAAATTAATAAAATCACAAGAGTAAGTCCCTACTTATCGATAATAACATTGAATGTAAATGGATTAAACTCTACAATCAAAGGACATAGAGTGACTGAATGGATGAAAAAACAAGACCCAATGATCTGTTGCCTACAAGAAATGTACTTCACCTGTACATCAAGAGTGATATAGAAAAATGTGTATAGCTTTGCTCAGATAATAAATACTTGAGACAATCCAAATATCCTTCAACAGTGAAACACATAAATTGTGGTATATTCAAAAAGCTAAATATGATAGTGAAAATGAATTACCTCTATTTGTATTAATATGGATGAATTGCAATAACATATTAGTCAAAAAAGTAAGCCAGAGAGGAATAAATAGATGTGATATTTCATATTATATGTCAAATTAGCTGGGCCACAGGGTGATCAAATATTTGGTCAAACATTAGTCAGGTGTTTCTATGAGGGTACTTTTGGACATGATTAACTTTTGAATTGGTAGATTTTGAGTAAAGCAGATTGCTTTCCATAATGTAAATGGGCCTCATCCAATCAGTTGAATGTATAAATAGAACAAAAAGGCTGCCCTCCTCCAAATAAAAGAAAATGCTCCAGCAGAGCAGACTGTCTTCAGACTTCATCTGCAGCATCATCAGTTCTTTCTGGTTCTATAGCAGATGGCATTCAGACTCAAACTGGAACATCAGCTCTCCTGAGTCTCCAATCTGCTGCTATTTGGACTGAAACTGAAGCATTGGCTCTCCGGGATTTTCAGTTGCTGGCCCACCCTGCAGAATTTGGGATTACCAGCCTCCATAATTGTGTGAGTCAAATCCTTATAATAAATTACTTTCTATAGAAATTCATATCCTATTAGTCCTGTTTCTCTACAAAACCCGGACAAATAAAATGTAGTAGGATTCCATTTATACGAAGTCCCAAAATAAGAAAAATAAACAGTATGTTATTTTGGGATATATACACAAATGGCAATACTATAAACAAAAACAAGGCAATAATTAAAACCAAATTCACAACAGTGGTTACCTCTTTGGGGAAAGCAGGAGGATATAATCAGACATAGGCCCACAAGGGCCTTCCAGAGTACTGGTAATACTCCATTTCTGAACCTGGGTGTCAAGTGTATAACCATTTTTCAATATATTCTTTAGCTTATAGAGATATATTTCATACAGCGATACCCCAATGCATACACGCTCACACACACATGCACACACACACACACTTTTAAAAAGCATATAAAAGGAAGCATTACAAGAAAATATAAGATAACATTTTTTGTAATCCTGGGATAATCCTGGGATAGGGAAGATTTTATTAAACTAGACAATAGATCCCAGAAACTGTAAAGGAAAGGGATAAAATACTTGAATATATAAAACTGGCAGATTATTTATGATATTATACACTGTTGGTGGGAGTGTAACTTAGTTCAAACATTCTGGAAAGCAGTGTGGTGATTTCTTCAAAACCTAAAAATAGAACTACCATTATATCCAGCAATCCCATTACTGGGTATATACCCAAAGGCATATAAATCATTCTACCATAAAGATACATGTACACATATGTTCACTGCAGCACTATTCACTATAGCAAAGACATGGAAACAATATAAATTTCCATCAGTGGTAGACTGGATGAAGAAAATATGTACATGTGTACCATGGAATATTACCTGACCATAAAAAAGAACAAGATCATGTTCTTTGTAGCAACATGGATGGAGGTGGAGGCCATTAACCTTAGCAAACTAATGCAGGAACAGAAAATCAAATATCACATGTTCTCACTTATATGTGGGAGCTAAATGATGAGAACACATAGACACAAAAAGGGGGACAAGAGACACTGGGGCCTACCTGAGGGTGGAGAGTGGGGGAAGGAAGACAATCAGAAAAATTAACTATTGGGTACTAAGTTTAGTACCTGAGTAATGAAATAATCTCTACACCAAATCTCAATGATACAAGTTTACCTATATAACAATCATGTGCATGTACCTGTGAACCTAAAATAATTTAAAAATCTTTGGGATTTAAGATATCTATTTAATTTTCTTTTTTTGACAAGACTAATCCATAAAATGCGCAACATGGAAGTATTTGAAATATAGCTCACAATAGAAAAGAATGGTTTCTTTTATTTGCTAATATACTAAAATGAATAGTAGTTTTAAAACAAACAAAATA
>NW_016812184.1:5314-17573 GCF_001698545.2 Rhinopithecus bieti | reverse complement strand
TTTTTTTTTTTTTTTTTTGGTGTACAGATACTCCTTCATTTAACAAGATCCTATTTGTCAATTTTTGCTATTGTTGCAATTATTTTTGGTATCTTCATCAATAAATCTTTGCTCATTCCTATGTCCAGAATGGTATTGCCTAGATTGTCTTCCAGGGTTTTTATAGTCCTACGTTTTACGTCTTTAACCCATATTGAGTTTTTTGTTTGTTTGTTTTTGTATATAGCATAAGGAAGAGGTCCAGTGTCAATCTTCTGCATATGGCTAGCCAGTTATCCTAGCATCATTCATTGAATAGGGAAACACTGCTACATTTTCCCAAATAATTTGCTTTGTGAGGGATGGCTGAGAATGAACCTTCTGGGGATTTTAGAAGGGAAGGAATAAATAACTTACAGTCCTGTCTTTTATACCTGAGTTCAGAAACAAGTGAGAGAAAGAGATCACAATCATGTCTATTCATGATAAATGCGGAGGACAGGACTTGACTTATATAAGCAGTCATAATGGACTTTCTAATATTTTATTCCTGAGGAAGATAAACCAACTGATCCAGCCACAGTCACAGCTAGATAACTAAAGGCCTCCACACATGCACACACCAGAGAGTACCTCCATGGAAAACCAGGTCCCAGAAAGCATTAAGCCAAGTATTTATTTCTTCTTGTCAATTCACCAATCAGGGAAATCACTCCACCTCCTCTAGGGAGGAGCGAATGAAAAGGTAAAGAGTGTACTTTCTGTGTTTCCACTTAGAAAAAAAAGAGTGGAAAGTTATTCCCTTCTATGATACTATGAGGCCTGGGGAATAAGGGTTTCACTTGCAGATCTCTCCAGTGAGTCTTGATTTGGTTGTGTACTCTTCTGTTGGTTGAGCATGCTTCTCTAGTGGTAGATGCAGATGCAAGTCTACCCTGGTTTGGAGGAACTTCTACTTAAATGATCAGTTATCCTCACAACCATTCTGAAAGGTATGTAAGATATTCATATTATTTCCATTTCACAAATAAGATAGTAGGGGTCCAGGGACATAGAATAATTTACTGTGTGACAGGATTGGAACTAGACCAACAGAATCCTGTGTAAAGCTTTTATGCAAATCCATGAGTTATTTCTTTCATTTAACTTCCCACTGTCTTACTTATTCACTCTGATTTATTCACTTATTCATTTATGTATCACTCTTTAATGTGTCAGACATGGAAGCACATATTAAATTTATTTTGTATGTATTTCAATGCAGAAATTTGTTGTGTTAAAAGTTTGTGACTCGACTATGTAGGTTATCAGTTTCTATTATGTAATGAGTTAATGTGTGCTTTAAATTTCACAGACTTTGATTTTACACCAGTAAGCTGAGATTTCACACATTATAGAGATTTCTTATGCTAACATTTGTGAGAAACAGTAACCGTAGTTATTTCTCTGGCTTACAGGAGTATAAGCATTTTCTCCTTTCTCCTTTTGTGTGCTTTCCAACTTTTTTTCCAATATACAAATATTTTATAACATCCATGAAAATATAGTCTTTTTGAAGAAAGATCTAGACATAGGAGTCATTAGCATTTAAGCTGCATATTAAGTTGGGTATATGAATGAGATAGTATATGAGAGTGAATTAGATGAAAAGTGAACTAATAACAATCTTGAGGAATATTCGTATTTAGGAACCCAGATGAAGAGAAAGCCCACCACACACACACACACACACACACACACACACACACACACACACAAAATTCTGATAATAAGCTGTCAGAGTGGTAAAAGAAATAGGAGTGATTCCTATCATCTAAACTAAGGGAAAATAAGACTTTCAAGAAGGGAAGGATTGAGGGTATCAATCTCTGCAGAGCAGCAGTCAACTATAATAAATACAGGAAATTGCCTATGAGATTTGGTGCTTCTGGGGTCACCAGTGACATTTTCAAGAGCAGCTTTAATGGACTGACTGAAGAAGAGGCCAGGCTGCTGTGAATTGAAGAGTTAATGGGAAGTAAGATGAGGAGAGTAGAGTTTTTGTTGTTGTTGTTGTTGTTGTTGTTTTTTAATGTGGCTGTGCCTTCTCTAGAAAGAACTTGTTACTTAGCAGCTATTTAACCTACCTTCATAGAAAACAGATATAAGTTTCCTTCTTTCTCCTTGGAAATTTACAATTAATTTTTAGAATGGAACTAGTTTGCTCATGATGGAGATTTGTTCAGCAAGAATTACAAAGATGAATTAAATAAATATGAAAATGCCTAACATGGGGCCTGATACACAGGAGAAACCCAACCAATGTTAGTTTTCATAAAGAAATGTATCAAAACAATAGCAGTGGTTATGTCAAAGAAAGGATAAATGCTTTTCTCTTCTGTTTTGTCCTTTTTTTAAAAAAAAAAAAGTTACTTTTTTATTTTGATGTTTTACTTTTTTGCCTTTCAGAAAACCCATTCAAACCAACTGCCAAATTGCCAACACCCAGAGGAATAACAGGGAGTCTGGCTTAACTACATCAGAGAGTTATTTTTTTTTAAAACTTCTTATCTTCTCGTTCATCTCTTGTGCTCATTAAGTCCTGGTCACCAAGGTCCCACATCAGTTTTATATTAACTTCATTTTTCCTTATAATCATCTCTTGAAATAATAGGGTCTCCAAGACCTATTGGATCAGGTCTGTTCAGGCAGCTCTTCTTTTTTAAATTTTGAGAAGTAAATCTTATTAAGACATACAGCTGGGCCAGGTACGGTGGCTCACGCCTGTAATCCCAGCATTTTGGGAGGCCAGGATGGATCACCTGAGGTCAGGAGTTTGAAACCAGCCTGGTCAACATGGCAAAACCCCATCTCTACTAAAAATACAAAAATTAACTAGGTGTAGTGGCATGCACCTGTAATCTCAGCTACTTGGAAGGCTGAGGCAGGAGAATCACTGGAATCCGGGAGGCAGAGGTTGCAGGGAGCCGAGATCACACCACTGCACTCCAGCCTGGACGACAGAGTGGGACTCTGTCTCAAAAATAAATAAATTAATTAATTAATTAAGTAATTTAAAAAATAGCTGAACTCTCATTTATTTTACCATCTATGTTTATTATTGGTAGAGATACATTTATTGCAGGTTTACCCACAGTTCCCTGTATACTCCCTTTAATATTTATACATTTACCAATAGAAATGATTAGTACATATTTTCACTTCATATAGTCAAATACATGCTTTAAAGAGCAAGATTATACCAGGCACCCTGTTAAGTGATTTATTTACACTGTTTAAGAGAATTGGATCCTTGATCTCATTATCATTGTAGTATAAGTAAAGAAACCTAAGTTTGGGGAAATCAAGTAACTTTCTCAAGGTTATACAGCTTGAAAAATGACTGAAGCATGAATTGAATTCACGTAGGTCTGGCTGACTTTCAAGCTCCTATTTTTAACCACTGCTTAGGGTTTCAGGTTGTAAAATTACTTTGGGGAGTTTTCTTTTGTTCTTAAGTTTTATCTTGAATGTGTTTACTGAAAAGTTGCATTTTACAGTGAACACCAATATAGCCACCACCTAGGTTCTGCAATTAACATTTTATAATACTTATTTTATCCCATATCTGTCCACTTACCCATCCTATCTGTCTGCTACTTCTCATTTTTATGCATTTCAAAGTAAGTTGCAGATATTAGTACATATTCCCCAAATACTTCAGCATGTATATCATTAACTAGAGCTTAATATTTATTTATAGATTTTTTCTATTCAGTTAAAATGTACATACAATGAAATGCATAAAACTTAAATGTACTATTCCACAACTTCCTCCCTAAGTCAAAGCACACACCTGTCCAACCCAAACCCCTGTAAAGACACAAAACATTACCATCACCCTAGAAGGTTTCCTCATGTCTGTTCCCAATAAATCCCCACCTCCAACCCACAGAGGAAACCATTGTCCTGGTTTGTTTTCACAACAGATTACTTTTGCCTTTTCTATGACTTCATGCAGTAAGTACTTTCCTGTAAGGTTTTTTTTAAATGCAACATAATATTTCTATGATTTGTCCATGTTGTGTCTATCAGTAGTTCATGCCATTTTACTGTTGAGTAGTATTTCATTGTGTGACTGTATCACAGTTTATTTATCCATAGTGTTATTGTTGAACCTGGGCTGTTTTCATATGTTGGCTATCAACAATAAAGCTGCTATAAAATTGTGCAAGTATTTTACTGGTCTTCAAAACATCTTACTAAGCAAGGCTCATGGCCTAGAAAGAGAAAATGCAAGCAGACTTAGAAAACATGTGTGAGAGAGAAATATAGACTTGGAGGTTAGGAAAACCGGGACATTGGTTTGCAAACACAAGATGAGCTGTCACAGGAAGAAAGTGAATCAGGGTGATGTGCTTATTCAGTGCTCAGTCTCTGTAGCCCTGTTATCCAACTGTAGGAGCTTACCTTCTCCAAGTCTTAGTTTTCTCATCTGTCAAGTTGGGTTGAAAGTACATCTCTCCCAGAGCTTTTATGAGCATCAAATTAGATAATGCATATGAAGTGCTTCACCATTGTTTTGTTTTATTAAATTATTCATTTTATTTTAAAATTCCTGGAAAGCTACTTCTGTGATGCTATGTTTATGAACTAGCTTGATCTGGGATTAGCTACAAACTCCAAAACCAGGACAATTAATATACAATAATTGAGGGACAACTTTGTGATTAATCCATAAACTTTCCTAATTAGTTTATCCAAAGTTTAGTTTCATTTATGACCACCTACTATACCCTAGACCCTATTCTAGGACCTGGGTATGTCACAGTGAATAAGGAAGACACATCTCAGCCTTCCTGGATTCTTAATTGGAAAGATACCACAAATACTTATAAATGAGAGGTGGTTAATTAAAAAGCATAGAGGAGGCTTTGGAAAGCACATTATCGGTATGACCCAATGTTCAAGTCTCTCATAATTCTAAAAGAGGCAATTGCCTTTCCTAGTACTGAACAAAAAAACCAGGCCAGGGATTATTTTCTTGTCTGAGAATGACACATAAAAGTTTATGTTTCATCCTTCTTTGAATGCACATGTTTCTTAATGCATATTCAAAGAAGCCATATGCCTGGAGCCGTGTCAATAAGGTTATAAGCCCACCTGTGCATTCTAAACCTAAAACAATTAAATCTCACTAATACAATATTTACATAAGAATAGAACACCAGAGTAGAATACCATACCCAAAGGAGAACAAAATATATAAATATGTAAATATAAATACATAAAATATGTTTACTCATTTTAAAATATATGGTCATAAATATAGCCATATTTATTTATTACTTCCCATTCTAATAGAGTCTTGAGTTTTGGCTGCTGAAAGTGAGGGAAGGAGGAGAAAATAGGGCAAATTGTTGTTAATTAAGGGATCTTTAGAGCATGAGGAGTCTTATCATTTCTTTGTCATTCATGTGTTTTCAGAGGCTTTCATTAACCCTTCAGAATCCCAACATTTCTCTAATAGATGATTTTGAGGAGGAGAATGGCAAAGAGAAGAAGGTTGGAGTGAAAATAGGAAAAAATGAGTAAATATATTGTATATATTTATATTAAAATATTTGTATATTTTGTTCTCCTTTGGGTATGGTATTCTAATTCTATTCTAATTCTAGTAGAACACTCTGGTGTTCTATTCATATGTAAATATTGCATTAGTGAGATTTAATTGTTTTAGATTTAGAACATACAGGTGGGCTAATAGCCTTATTGACACGTCTCCAGGCATATAGCTTCTTTGAATATGCATTAAGAAACATGTGTGTTCAAAGAGGGATGAAACATAATTTTATGTGTAACTCTCAGAAAAGAAAATAGTCCCTGGTCTGGTTTTTGTTCAGTAGTAAGAAAAACAACTTCTTGTCCTGCCCCTGCTCCATNCCCTAGAACTTAAAGTATGAAAAAAAAAAGATGAAAAAAATAAATAAATAAAATAAATTTTCTTTTGTTCTATTTTTTTGTTACAGGTCTCCATAGTCTATTCAAAATAATCCCATTAATAAGCATGTCTTGCGTGTCAAGCATGTTTATGGGGAAAAAATTGTAGGAACCTGATTTATCTATTGGAACCCGTCTAAAAGACCAGAGGGGTTTCAATCTCATTAAAGATTTTTTTCATCAGCCAGGCAGATCTAGACCAATCAGAAGGCAGAATATATCACCTAGGGAAGAGCATCAACTCATTTGTACCATTTTAATAAGACTAATTTTAAAGTAATGTAAAAAGGACTCAGGCCTTCAACTTACTTTCAATAGTGCTTCCACTTGTTAGAGTCCTTCAAAGTCATTAGTAAAATCATATAGAGTGTATTTTTTTGAGGCTCTCAATCTTTTGAGGTGAGTTACTTCATATTTCCTAAAACAGCTACCATTTATTTAACATTAATAGGCTTTTTTTGTATATGTGTATTATTTCATTTTATCCTCACAATATTACTATGATAGGCATCTTTAACATTTACGATTTAAAGATGGGGATACAGACTCAGATAGGTGAGATAATGTTCCTAAAGTCATATGGTCAGTAAATGGTGGAATTGGGAAGTTGAACTGAGATCTCTCTGATAATAGGGCCTGAGCACCTGGCCACTATATTGTACTGAATAAA
Organism: Rhinopithecus bieti; assembly: GCF_001698545.2. Taxonomy (NCBI): domain Eukaryota; kingdom Metazoa; phylum Chordata; class Mammalia; order Primates; family Cercopithecidae; genus Rhinopithecus; species Rhinopithecus bieti. Next base: position 10,945 of record NW_016812184.1, on the reverse strand, counting down.
TGAGATTCCTGGGTTCCTCTGAAGTCTGACCATACACATTCAAATGCAGAAACAAGAACATACAAACAAAAACTTCCAAGGTGTGGTGGAAGAGAGAGGAAAATGCCTGATGTTCTCTGAGCGCTACTTCCTGTAAGCAACGTCAAAGAGATAACAAGTCCTGGAGGGGAATGGCTGTGGAGTGTGAATTAGACACTTGACACAAGAAGTTAAGCCTCAGTAAAGATTCCTATATCTAGGTTTGGCACAAAATCAACTGTGTATCCCTATACCTGATGGACTCATTCAGGCTGAGATAATGGTCATCTCTGTGGTAACTGTATGGTCAGGTATCTGAAGACCAAAATCTCTCCCCTAAAATATTAGTGTAGTGTGAGATCCTAAAAGTGTAGCACAAATTCTATAGGGTAGAGAACATTGAAAATGAGAGTTTAAATTTCGATCATTCCTCTAAAATGGAGACTAAGAAGCAGAAATTACATTATTATAAAAAATGAAGTGGTATTTGCAGCACACTTGAGTCCATCCATGCCTTCTACACTTCTACCTGCACTTGATGTCACAGTCTATCCTCAGTTAACAACACATTATGTGAAGCACTTAGCAGCACTTAGCACAGAGCTTGGCACATAAGAAGTGCTCCATAAATGTTAGGTGAGTGCATGTTAGATGTATAGAAAATACTTTTCATCTTGAACTAAATGTATGGGTCATACGAGCTGTTTAGTATATCCATTATATAATTCAAATTATATTATTTAAATTAAATAATCAAATTATTTCAGTGTAATATTACAATTCTATATATTTTAAAGGCAGAGTTTTAAAGCAATGGACAACTTTTCATTATAATTTCAAAATTGGTTTTTCTTTCCCAAATTCACAAATTTGATGTCACATCTAGTATGAATACATAATTTCTTATTATAAAGCTTTTTATTAATAGGAAATTATTGGCAATGAAATTTGGATTCATTTACACGTCTATTTTTTAGACATGCTAAATTCGACTTGGTCAACCTAAAATGCATATGTACATATGTTTCTAGTTTTAACTTTCATCTTCTGTGATAGTTTTTTTTTTAACCATATAACCACTAGAACGTTCATATTCAGTATTGAAACATGTAATTGAATTATCTCGTATATCTGCTACTGTTTCAAATTTTAATATTCTGGCAGTTATGTGTTCAGTATTGAAACATGTAATTGAATTATCTCGTATATCTGCTACTGTTTCAAATTTTAATATTCTGGCAGTTATGTGCAATGTATATGTATGCCTATATATGTATGTATGTATGCATATATATACACATTTTAAGTTGACCAACTCTAGTTTAGCATGTTTAAAAAATAGATATGTAAACGAATCCAAATTTCATTGTTAAGAGTTTCCTATTGATAGGAAATGTAAAAGAAAGCTAACAGATTAATGTCATATAGTGTGCAGCAGACTTACATTCCGGCAACATAAAAAGATATGGAGCAATTATGTATGTTTGTGCTGTTATGCTGTGTCCACATTATTTTGGACTAGTGTGTTGTATGAGCTGTAGAGGTGTTCATCTCTTGGAAACTATGATGACAGATGTTATTGTATGCATATTCTTCTTTCCTATATATTTATGTTTCAGAATTTTAAGATAAACTGAATATAATAGTTGGGTTATAGTATTTTTTTCTTTCTTGCCAGAAAGAGTTATAAACTTTCCGGTCCATTATTAGGTCCTTTTTAAGTCAAAAAGAAGTTGGTTAGAGAGCTTTAAAACAATGAATATTAGCAATATGCATCAACGGGGAAAATGCCCAATTTTATATTGTGATATAAAAGAAAATACATATATTTTTAAATAAAATGTTTGAAAGGATTAATCTGATTAAATGGAAAAGTGCTATAATGGACTTTGTATAAAACTTGCTCTTCTCTATCTTTATATGTAGCATTCTCCCATCCTTAAGAGTAGGTACCATGGATCTACTATATTACAACGAAGTTTTTGCTTCCAAGGTTGGAATTTACCTCTAGAACTTTTAGTATCTTTCATAGGTAGTAACACTCATGAATGTTTAACAGACTATAAATGTGGACACAAAATGTACAGAATAACAAATCTTGTTCCTGTAATTTATGTGTACAGAGAAAATGGCCAGATTTATGTTATGCTCTATTTGCAATTTATTGTACACATAAATCAGTTTGGATACATTCTTATTTATTTTATTTACCAAACTAAACCTTCACAGGCTGGTTTTACTCAAATAGAAATGAGGGCTGAAAACCACCACCAACAACAGCCTTACTGTAGCTGATGATTAAACTGAATCCATTTCTTTCTAGTTTTAACTTTCATCTTCTGTGATAGTTTTTTTTTTTAACCATATAACCACTAGAACGTTCATATTCAGTATTGAAACATGTAATTGAATTATCTCGTATATCTGCTACTGTTTCAAATTTTAATATTCTGGCAGTTATGTGCAATGTATACTTTCAGAGGGTAATTATGCTTAGGTTATGAAATTCTCAGAATATTATTTATTCACAGGTATTAATTCCATAATATTTAGTTATTCTTTATTTTTAGAATAAGTAGGCTAACCCAAGCTAGTTTATGAATAGAATAATAAAGCTAAGATAAAACAGACTTTTTTCAGTATCTGTGTCTAGATATTTAGAGAAAATATATCGAAAAATTCTTGAAATTCATCTAACTTAAATTTTGTTTCAACAGACTGCAGCAGAATTTTGTTGTACTGAATATTGATTAAAATAAATGAGTCCTTGGCTAAGATTTAATTTTTTAAAATCATATAGACATTTTTTGTTGTTGTTGAAAGAGATGTCCTGGAATAAGAGTTAACCTTTAACAGTGACATCTGTCAACAGAATTATCTAGGACATGAAACAAGCCTGATTTCTCGCTGTAAAATTTGTAATATCAATCTATGTATTTCATTTTCCCCATAGGCAAATGAGCTGACAGTGGGGACTTTGGGGAGATTCAGCTGTGGGACGTAGATGAAAGGTGTTCTGGTGATCAGAGGAGCTGGTCAATGAGAGAGAGAAGCAACTGGATCCACACAAAACATTCTGGGCACACTAGAAATTGAAGCATTATTTTTTAAGACAAATAATACTGTAGACTACCTAAGGCAGGATGAAATACATCACGTTTGCTTATGCAGGCTTTCCAAGTTACATCACAGCATCCTGCACTGCTTTTCTTACACGGAGTCCTGGAGACACCCCTTTTATCAGTACAGAGCCAGCACAGAACCCTAAGTGATTTAATAAACAGGACTCTTGAATTCTATCTCTGCTCATGTGTGTTTTCTTGCACAGCATGTGCACACCCTAATTATAGCCTGTCAGATTTTATTATTTGTTTGCTTATCTTCTTATTCCACTAAAGGATTTTCTAAAGACAGAATCTTTTCTACTTTTATCTGCAAAACTCAGACACATTCATGGCATTGAGGAAGGGCTCCAGAAATGTTTTCTGTATACATACTGAGTGAAAGAAGCTAATTCTCTCTTTGGAAACACACTTATATTCTGTAATAAAAAACAGAATTTAAACCACAAAGAATATTTTATGTTTCATATTTTAATATTGAATTAGATGTTTACCTCAGTTTTTATTAAAATAATTACAACAAATAGTACAGAAATGTAATATTACCAAAGAAAAGTGTAAAATGAAAAGTGACTACTAAGTAAACCCTGCCTTCTCACTCAAGAAATTACTGTTAACAGTTTCTTCTGGATCTTTTCAGACATTTTTGTATTTCTATTTAACTTTTTACGCATATATCATTTGTTTTCTACCTCCCTAATTAAATGCTGAACTCATTAAGTTCAGGGACTGCAGCATCTATTTATTTCATATTCCATATACTGTTTAACTCTGTGCTGGACACTTAGTAAGTACACAATAAAAATAACTGTACTTGTGATTATTCTGTGGACTCTGTTAATTAAGAAAAGACAAATTGCATGCCATTGCAATCCATGTAAAATACCAAACGAGGGCAACATTTAAGACTGAAAAAAAATGTGAAATCTTTAATGACATCGGTTGAGTACAGGGTCACAGCACTAAAGTTATATGTTTATTAAATTTTGGGTACACAGTCACCATTTATTAAATATATTTGTGCAGAGTAAGTACATAACTATTCTGTGGGTATACAGATGCACAACCACTTTTGAAGCAAGCATTATTATTATCTCCATTTCATAGATGAAGAAACCAAGGTTTAGAGAGGTTTAGTGTTTACCCAAGGTTATACAATTAGAAGATAGCATAGCTAGACTTCAAATTTGGACAGTCAGACTTTAAATAATATTATTATTTTCCCTATGTGATGCTACTATTCACACAAATATACTGGGACTTTTTATATCAATAGTACCAGATGACTGTAATATTCTTGGCTAAAGTTCATCTCCCCAACAGACTCACAAGAAGCAGATTAATAAATGATGATTTCTTGCACTTGGAGGTTAAAATCATTCCAAGCTCAATCACAGTAAGATCAAGTGTCTGTCCATCAAGTATTCTTTCCTGTGGATACCAGGTATTCAAGTTCATCTTAGCTGCTGAAATAGATCAAAACAGTAGAAAACTATAGCAGTAGGGAGAATAATCTTTTTGTACAAATATACTTTCTTGATCAGGGTAGACGTTCTTTATTTCTTCTTGATTTTTAGGGTGCCTTTATGTTTTCTTATTAAAGATTATCTAGTGATTCTTCCAAAAATTACGTATATAGATTCAAGGTCCAATAAGATTGAAGAAGTGTTACTATAGAAAAATTACAAGAATATTGTGACTTTCATAGAGACTGACATAAGCAACACCATACCAGAATGTCTATGTTTAGTCTTATAAAAGTATTTAGTTACCTCCATCTTATGAAAGAAGCCAGAACTGTCTCACTCAATTGGATAATAATTACTTCCTAGAACATTCTTCCTCTGAATAGCAGGAATCTCCATAGATGTTTCTTTCTAAATATCAAATAGTTGTCTTTTTCTGAAAACCTGTCACTTGAAGTGTTGGTCTTCTTCCTGAAAGCCAGTTACTTGCAGAGAGGCAAAAAAGCAAAAAACAGTCAAAGTAATATTTGATGAGACTTGTTTTACTGGCATGCTTCTTTCTAATCTGAAAATCTTCAACTTGCGTGTAAGTCTCTATGCATATTTGTACCGTGGAGACTTTGAAAAAGATCTTCAGTATCAGCTTCTAGAAGAAGATTCATTTCCTTCCAGTATATCTCATAAAAAGGAATACTTCTGTGAAATAGAATATATGCATCATGGAAGCATTCAAGAATTTAGAGGAGATATGTTATTGTTACTAATTATTAACTTATATATACACAGTGATAAACAGCACATAGTAGGATAGAAGTAAAATATTCAGTTGTCTTGAATTGTCATGGCCTAACCTGACCTAGAGGATGGCAAGGATCCACAGATAAAAAACACAGTGCCACCCACCCCACACCCAGTTGTCTTAATGGATCACAGCAAATAAAACCCACTGGCTACCTTCTTTTTTCAGTGTTAATAGTAGGTAGCAGAAAAATATATTTTGAAAAGAACATATTTGTCATGATATA
>NW_016812184.1:0-1487 GCF_001698545.2 Rhinopithecus bieti | reverse complement strand
TTTTGTTACGCATTGGCAAAGAGGTTGGCTGTATTATGCCCCTGCCGTAGGAGTCTGTGAAACTTTGAACTTAAGAGTGATGATTTAGGGTATCTGGCAGGAGAAATTTCTAAGCAGCAAAGCATTCAAGATGTGCCATGGCTGCTTCTAACAATGTATGCTCATATGCGTGGGCAAAGAAATGACCTGAAACTGGAAATTATATTTAAAAGAGAAGCAGAGCATAAATGTTTGGAAAATTTGCAGCTGGAAATGTGTTAGAAAAGAAAACCCCGTTTCCTGGTGAGGAATTCAAGCCAGCTGCAGAAATTTGCATAAGTAAAGAGGAGACAAATGTCATTAGCCAGGACAATGGGGAGGCAACGAAGGCATTTCAGAGACAACCACAGTAGCCCTTCCCGTTATAAGCCTAGAGGCCTAGGAAAGAAAATGGTTTCACAGACATGGGACACTGCTCCTCACATCCCAGCTGCTCTAGTTTGAGCTGTGGCTCAAACAGGCTCAGGTATAGCTTGGGCCACTGCCCCAGGGGTGCAAGCTGCAAGCCTTGGCAGCTTCCATGTGGTGGTAAGCATGAAGGTGAACAGAGTTCAAGAGTTGAGGCTTAGGAGCCTCTACCTGGATTTCAGAGGATGCATGGAAAAGCCTGGATTTCCAAGCAGAAGCCTGTTGCAGGAGAAGAGCCCTCATGGAGAACCTCTACTAGGGTAGTGCAGAAGAAAATATGGAGTTGGAGCCCCTACATAGAGTCCCCAATGGGGCACTGCTTAGTGGAGTAGTGAAAATAGGGCCACTATTCTCCAGACCCCAGAATAGTAGATCCACCAGCAGCTTGCACCGTGCACCTGGAAAAGCTGTAAGCACTCCACACTAGCCCGTGAAAGCAGCTGTGGGGCTGAGCCCTGTAAATTCACAGGGGAGGAGCTGCTCGAGACCTTGGGAGCTCACCTCTTGCACCAGCATGTTCCAGATTTGGGACATGGAGTCAAAAGAGATTATTTGGCAGCTTTATGGTTTAATGATTACTCTGCTGGGTTTTAGACTTGTGTAGGGCCTGTAGCCCCTTTCTTTTGCCTGATTTCTCCCTTTTGGAATGGGAGTATTTACCCAATGCCCTATACCTCTATTGTGTCTTGGAAGTAACTAACTCATTTTTTATTTTACAGGCTCATAGGTAGAAGGGACTAGACTTTTCTGAGATGAGATTTTGGATTTGGGACTTTTAAATTAATACTGCAATAACTTAAGACTTTGGGGAACTGTTGGGAAGACAAAATTGTATTTTGAAATGTGAGAAAGACGTGAGGTTTGGAAGGGGTCAGGAACAGAATGATGTCCTTTGTCTCTATGTCCCCATCCAAATCTCATGTTGAATTTTAAACCCCACTGTTGAAGGTGGGACTTAGTCGGAGTTGATTGAATCATGGTGGTGGTTTCTCATGAATGGTTTAACATCATTCTTTTGGGTGTTGTTGTGATGGTGAGTC
>NW_016812183.1:0-1229 GCF_001698545.2 Rhinopithecus bieti | reverse complement strand
CACCACACCCGGCCTGGTTTTTGTTTTTAAGGTAGAATAATATGTCGGCCAGGCGCCGTGGCTCACGCCTGTAATCCCAGCACTTTGGGAGGCCGAGGCGGGCGGATCACAAGATCAGGAGATCGAGACCATCCTGACTAACACAGTGAAACCCCGTCTCTACTAAAAATACAAAAAAATTAGCCGGGCGCGGTGGCAGGCACCTCTAGTCCCAGCTACTCGGGAGGCTGAGGCAGGAGAATGGCGTGAACCCGGGAGGCGGAGCTTGCAGCGAGCCGAGATCACGCCACTGGACTCCAGCCTGGGCAACAGAAAGAGACTCCGTCTCAAAAAAAAAAAAAAGAATAATATGTCATGACATGTATTAATTATGAAATTCAGATTTAAGTATCTATAAATAAAATTTTATTGGAACGCAGCCAAGCTCATTCATTTATGCTTTGTGGCTGCTTTTACGTAGTAGCATACTGGAGTTATTGAAACAGTCTAAAATACTTATTATTTAACCTTTTACACAAAAAGTTTGCTGAGTCCTGCTATAGATTGATGTGAGTGTCCAGTTTCCAGATTCTGTACTTTTTTTTTTTATTATTTGATACGGAATTTTGCTCCTGTTGCCCCAGACTGGAGTGCAGTGGCGTGATCTCGGCTCACTGCAACCTCTGCCTCCTGGGTTCAAGCAATTCTCCTCCCTCAGCGTCCCAAGTAGCTAGGACACAGGTGCACACCACCACGCCCGGCTAATTTTAGTAGAGATAGGGTTTCACCATGTTGGCCAGGCTGGTCTCAAACTGCTGAACTCAGGTGATCCGCCTACCGCGGCCTCCAAAAGTGTTGGAATTGCAGGCATGAACCACCGCGCCTGGCCAGATTCTATACTTTTCAAATTCTTTCTGACCTGAGTTCTCTGTATTTAGATTTCTGATAACTGTTCTATTAACAGTAGTACTCAATCAGAGGTGATTCTGCCCCCCAGAGGACATTTTGCAATAGCCGAAGACATTTGTGGTTATCACAACTGGGTGTTCTATGGTTACTACCAGTATATGGTGGGCCAAGGATGCTGTTAAACATCCTACAGTGAAGGCTGGGTGCCGTGGCTCACCCCTGTAATGCCAGCACTTTGGGAGGCCAAGGCGGGCAGATCACCTGAGGTCAGGAGTTCAAGACCAACCTGGCCAACATAGCGTAACCCTGTCTCTACTAAAAAATACAAAAAATTAGCCAGT
>NW_016812182.1:0-307 GCF_001698545.2 Rhinopithecus bieti | reverse complement strand
TGCACAGGTGGGTACACCTGTGTGCAAGTAAAGCTGCTGCTTATTCTGGGAGCCCAATGCGAGGCTGGGGGAGGTGGGTGCGGGGCTATTTCAGCTGGCGGAGGGCGGGCTGGGTCACTGCGCGTCTGCTCCTCCTCGCGTTTCTCCTGGCGCCCTGATCCCGCCTTAGCCATGAGGGAGATCGTGCTCACGCAGGCCGGGCAGTGCGGGAACCAGATCGGCGCCAAGGTTGGCAGCGGGGGCTCAGAGGGCCCAGCTCGGGCCTGCGGGTGGCCAGGGAAGATGTTGGCAATGGTGGGGGCGGGAT
>NW_016812181.1:0-1001 GCF_001698545.2 Rhinopithecus bieti | reverse complement strand
TTCCATTGCATTCCATATTCCATTCCATTCCTTTCCATTCCATTCCATTCCATATTCCATTCCGTTCCATATTCAATTCTATTCCATTCCATATTCCATTCTATTTCATTCGATATTGCATTGCATTCTATTCCATTCCACTCCATTCCATTCCATTCCATATTCCATTTGCATTGTGTTTTATAATCAATTCTTTTCCATATTCCATTCCAAACTCCATTCCATTCCATATTCCAGTCCATTACCTTCCATATTCCTTTCGATTCCATTTAATTCCATTTCATTCCATTTAATTCCATTCCGTTCCATTCCATTCCATATTCCATTCTATTCTATTCCATATTCCATTCGAATCCATATTCCATTCCTCTCCATATTATATTCCATTCCATATTATATTCCATTCCATATTATATTCCATTCCATATTCCACTCCATTCCATTCCATTCCATATTTCTTTCCATTCCGTGTTCCATTCCTTTCCATTCCATATACCATTCCATTCCATTCCATTCCATATTCCAATCTATTCCATTCCATTCCACTCTATTCCATTCCATATTCCATTCCATTCCATTCCATTCCCTTCCATATTCCATTCCATTCCATTTAATTCCATTCCATTCCATTTCATATTCCAATCCATTGCATATTCCATTCCATTCCTTTGCATTCCATTCCATTCCATTCCACTCCATTCCATTCCATATCGCATTCCATTCCATATTCCATTCCATTTCATTCCGTATTCTATTCCTTTACATTCCATTTTATATTCCATTCCATATTCGACATTTCATTCCATTCCATTCCTTTGCAATCCGATCCATATTACATTCCATTCCTTATTCCATTCCATTCCATTCCATTCCATTCCATATTCCATTCCACATTCCATTTTATTCCATTCCATTCCATACCATTTCATTCCATTCCATATTCTATTCCGTTCCATTCCATTCCATTCCATATTCCATTCTATTCCACATTCCATTCCATA
>NW_016812180.1:0-1000 GCF_001698545.2 Rhinopithecus bieti | reverse complement strand
GGGAGGCTGAGGCAGGTGGGTCACGAGGTCAGTAGTTCGAGACCAGCCTGACCAATATGTGAAACTCCATCTCTACTAAAAATACAAAAATTAGCTGGGCATGGCAGTGTGCACCTGCAATCCCAGCTACTCAGGAGGCTGAGGCAGGAGAATCGCTTGAACCCGGAAGGCGGAGGTTGTAGTGAGCCGAGATCACGCCACTGCACTCCAGCCTGGGCATGGGCAACAGAGAGTGAGGCTTCATCTCAAAAAAAAAAAAATTAGCCAGGTGTGGTGGCAGGCACCTGTAATCCCAGCTACTTGGGAGGCAGAGGAGGGAGAATCGCTTGAACCCAGGAGGCAGAGTTTGCAGTTAAGCTGAGATTACACCACAGCACTCCAGCCTAGGCGACAGAGAGAGTCTATCTCAAAAAAAGAAAAAGAAAGAAGTATATCCTTTCTGAGGACAACATGAGAAGAATGGGAAGAGGCCATTGCTTGTCTCAATTAACATATACTGGGAACATCTTTCTATGTCAACCATATAAAGACACCCAGTATTATTTGGAGAGATGGGGGAATGCATTTTATGTACCACAGGGATGAACTATAACTTCTTTTACTCTGTCCTTCTGAATGAATATTTAATACACTTTGCTTAAAACATAATCTTACAAATAAAAATGATATTAAGGATTTATATGTATATATGTTAGCATTGCCAATTTAAAAAAATATACCCATTTTATGGCCGGGCATGGTGGCTCACGCCTGTAATCCCAGCACTTTGGGAGGCTGAGTTGGGCAGATCATGAGGTCACGAGTTCGAGACCAGCCTGGCCAATATGGTGAAACCCCATCTCTACTAAAAATACAAAAATTAGCCGGGCATGGTGACGTGCACCTGTAGTCCCCGTACTCGGGAGGCTGAGGCAGAAGAATCGCTTGAACCCAGGAGATGAAGGTTGCAGTGAGACGAGATCATATCACTGGATTCCAGCCTGGATGACAGAGCCAGACA
>NW_016812179.1:3247-13845 GCF_001698545.2 Rhinopithecus bieti | reverse complement strand
TATGTATAACTATGATGTACCCACAAAAATTTAAAAATAAATCAAGTAATTAAATAAAATAGCTTCTGAGATACCTCCACTAGAGGTTCTGATTTGGTACAACTAGGGTTTGGCCTAGGACTCTGTATTTTTACAAGCACCCCAGGAGATTCAGTTGACACCATTCACTTGTAAATATCACCACCGTTTCTAGATGGAGGAAGTTTTGGGGTTTTTTTCTGTTTTTTTTTCCTTGTTGTTATTGAGACAGAGTCTCATTCTGTTCCCCAGCCTGGAGTGCAGTGGCACGATCTCAGCTCACTGCAACCTCTACCTCTCATGTTCAAGTGATTCTCCTGCCTCAGCCTCCTGAGTAGCTGGGACTATAGGCATGTGCCAGCACACCACATTAATTTTTTGTATTTTTAGTAGAGACAGGGTTTCACCATGTTGATCAAGCTGGTCTCGAACTCCTTACCTTATGATCCGTCTGCCTCGGCCTCCCACAGTGCTGGGATGACAGGTGTGAGCCACAATGCTGGCCTGGAGGAAACTTTTGAAAGGACTCTTGAAAGGTCTCCAGAGAAAGTGCTTAATCAGCCTTATAAAAATATTACCAAAATGCTCGTTTGGTCTAAAATCCAACCCTTCTCAAGTTTCCAGCTCTCTTCTTGCCCTCCACATGTTACTGTTGTTATCCCTCAAAGGGTAAGATTTCTGTGTTAGGAATCCACTTCTAGAACCATCTTAACTATTCCTAGAAGTCCTACCTCTTTGGGTGCATCTGATAAGTATGTGGCTTTCTTGTGGTTGCCCAGGATCCTGCCTACACTCAATATATAGTGATATATTTTATATTCAAATGTATTGAACACCAGATGTCAGACCCACTCTGTCTGGATACAGGTGCATAAAGGCAGAGAACTTAGAACATATGCATGCCAAGCAGCCTGCATTTACTTTTTGGTGGCATAAAGAGCAGCTGATACAACCTGAAGCCAGCAAGCTTCCACATCTACCTCCTCTCTTCCTCTCTCGTGCACAAAGCCAAGATTCTGTGCTCTGCCTTCCTGAAATCCTGCACTGTGGCAATCCCTAGTCTTCTCAGGAATCCCAGCATTACAAATTCAGCCCTTTTCCTGCTCTCAGTCAGGAGGGTATAGGACCTGAATAAAACAATTCACATTCAGGTAAGAGTGAATAAACCCTCCTATGGAATGTGAGAATTTTAAAATAATATAGTATAGCCAGTCCTAAATGAGGTCAATGCCTGAGGGAGACTTTCTTCATGATTGTCTCTTTTTTCCTTCATATGGACCCCAGGCACAACTAGAGTTCCACAATGCAGGCACCAAACCCTTGGCCCCCACTTTAGAGAGGATAGACAGTACTGATTCAGATAATCACTCAGGTAGCCTGTTATTTTTAACTGAAAATTTTCTGCCATAAAACATGGGGAGAATAATGAAAAAGACTGGCCTAAATAAAGTCTTTCATTTTTCCATGGGATTTGTAATGTTTCTACTTTCTCTACCCATCTTGTTCTGGCATTCATTAATTTCCACCTTGTGGTTTCTTTTGTTGTTTGGATATGTTGTTTACTTTGCATGTCAATTATGACAAATCCCTTTGATACTTAAAGTACTTGACCACCACCTGATCTACAAGGGAATATTTGTAAGACAATTCTCTGCTTGTTGATATTTCTTTACTGTGTAAAAGAAACATACTTCACTCCCAAACATGGGGTGAGTTTTATCAGCACGTAAACTATTAGACAGGATAAGGTAGAATTCATTGACAACACTGGGGTGGGAGAAGGATGTTGTTTGATCACTGGAGAATAAATGTGTCCTGGTTTCTGCTTCCAAGTCTCCAACTTTAAGACTATAACCCTAGGGACAATCATTTAGCTATTCTAGACCTCTTTAAAATAAGAGGTCTCCTCTCCTACATAGTACATTTGTTTTAACAAAAAACAGACCTTAATGTATTCTATATTATACAGATTTTTTAAAAGTAATTTTAGTCTCTCTTAATGTGAACAACTGCATATTGACTTAATCTCTTACTCTCTCTTCCCTTCCTTCACACTCTCCCTTCCTCTCTCTTTCCATTCTCCTTGCCTCCTCCCTATAAAAGCTACCACCTCATCCTGGGCACCCTGGTTATATCAACTTCAGCTATGAGGTAATTTTTCTCCTTACTAATTTTGATCACTGTTTGCATTAACAGTCCCCTGGGTTCTGTAAAGAATAGTGGGTTGACTCTTCATCCCAAATGAAGTGGTTTCTCAAGTGGTCCCAATTTTACAGTTCCTACCATCAGCTTCCCAGTTTAAGCTCTGATGGTTGGTCTAAAGCCTGTGTTGTTCCAGCACCCTCCTGCCTGACCACTCGGATTGACTCCTCCTAAATATGGCTCAAGAAGATTCCATGAAAGGGCAAAAAGTCAACTCTGACTGACCAGCTTGGTTCTATCCCATCTGGTAAAATGTAAAGATTAGGTAAAATTACTGACTTGGGCAAATAATTTCCTCCCTTTGGAACCCCAGTTTCCTCATTTGGATGAGGGAAAGTACTGTAATATTCATATTTCAAAATGTTGGAGAGTAATATAGTTAACAATTATGAAAACTGCTTTGTCAGGTATAGTATGAGCAAGGTAATTAATTTTTTATTGATTAAATGCTGTATTACTATAAAAAGAATCCCCAAACCTAAGGTTAACCAATATATACTGTTCAGAAAGGAATAAATTCTTACTTCTCTCACAGGTTCAGGTAACAATCTTTGAGTTTATTTACTTACACAAGCTGCTGACAAATGTTAATAAGAATCTGATGCAAGGTTTTCTGTTAAACCTAAAAGACTGACAAATTTGATCAGTAAATTTGTGTTTTAGGATGAGGGACAGTGTTTGCACCTTTTTTTTCCCATTGTGACATCAAAGGAAAGATGAAATTAACATTATGTCACATTATTATGGCATAATTTTATGTTTCCTTTGCTCTTACAATGAAGAGCAGGAGCTATGAAAATAAACAGATTTACTCCCTTTGTAACTTCAGTCAAATTAATGAATCTCTTTAACTTCCCATGACCTTACCTAACAAGTGAGAGTAATAATACTTGTCTCCCAGCATATGACAAAAGATGAAGAATGTGTGTGATGGATATAAACATAGTGCCTGACACACAGGAAGCACCCGACAAATGTTTACCTTCTTTCTTTTGTAGAACTCACATTCTCAGGCTATCAATGTTGACAGTACTGCTTTAGTGAGTCTATATTTTATACTGCATCAGTCAATTTCTACATTGGATAAAAGTAAATTAAATCAAATGATTCTAATACATCTTTCTCTTAAGGTACTCACCCCTTTGAAGTGGTACCAGAGCATGGTAAGACCACCAGTACGTAGACATTTTGTTCTTTATTCTCTGAAATTATTAGGCATGCATTTAATTCCCATTTTCAGAAAACACCATGTGTACTCCACATACAGACACTAATGGGAAATTTAGTTTGTAAAAAATCATATCTTGTACACAGTTCAACATTTTGCAGAGGAAAATAAACAAAATACTCCTGTGGCCATAACGGCAAAGAAAACACTGCTGCTTCTCTGCGTGGAGTCACCTGAGCCAATGGTAAACCTGCCTCTCTGTTTCTCACCAGTACTCTTCCTATGGTTACGAGCCCATGGGTGGATGGCTGCGCCACCAAATCATCCCCGTGCTGTCCCAACAGCACCCCCCAACTCACACCCTGCAGCCTCATCACCACATTCCAGTGGTGCCAGCTCAGCAGCCTGTGGTCCCCCAGCAACCAATGATGCCTGTTCCTGGCCAAAACTCCATGACTCCAACCCAGTACTACCAGCCAAACCTCCTTCCCCCCGCCCAGCAGCACTATCAGCCCCAGCCTCACCAGCCCATGCAGCCCCAGCCACCTGTGCACCCCATGCAGCCCCTGCTGCCACAGCCACCTCTGCCTCCGATGTTCCCCATGCAGCCCCTGCCTCCCATGCTTCCTGATCTGACTCTGGAAGCTTGGCCAGCAACAGACAAGACCAAGCAGGAGGAAGTGGTGAGTATACCTTGAAGGCACTACAATGCAAATCCTGTTAAAATGGTGCAGCAAAGTTGGCCCCAGAATTCTAAGGGGTCCAACAACTCAGGGTCTAGAGTTGTCATAGTTACAGGTCTATGATTCCATTAGTCAGAGCAATATGTTGTCTTTACATTATAAACAAATTTATCTAAGTGGCTTGGTAATTAAGACCACAGTTTTCATGCTGGGTTTAAATTTTATTATAATTGAATTTCTACCAGAGTATAAATTATGAAAACCCATTACTAGAAAAATGTGATATGCATAATAATGTACTGAATTGAAATTTATTTAAGTAGTTTGTTTTCTCAAGAGAAATGTTATTAATGGAACTTCAAATAGAGAATTGCAGTGATATTATATACAAGTCATTTATTTCACTTCCTAATCTTTAAGATGATAAATTGTAAAAACTGAAGACTGAACAGTCTTCAAAATGTTAACAGATGTGTAAAACGGACTCAAAACAAATTTTCTGTGCCACTTATATTTATATTTGAATCCTTTTTTTCTTCCTACAACCACACAGAATTGCAAACAGTCTTTGTGGGGTTTATATTATATGCACCCATGGTAACTTTATTTCAGTACCTTTATGATTAAGATCCCTTAATCATTTTCTGGAATGGATAAACATAACTTTACTGGAAGGGTGTCAATATTCAAGCAAATAACTTCATTCTAAAGAATCTAGATTCAATTTTTAAAGGTAGAATTTTTTAAAGGTAGAAATTTTTTAAAGGTAGAAAATTTTAATCAATTGGCCTGGACCAATTCTAGTCAATTGAGTCTCTATAAGCATGGTCTAGGGCAGGGCAGTACTCTATGTGCTGTTAAAAATAGTTAGGTCCACATCCTTAAGGAATCTAGAAATTACCAAAGGGATAAAAGAAGCCCACAAATAACTAAAAAGGCCAAATGGTATTAATACTATGACAGAAGTACAGTCAAAATGCTCTGGTGAATATGGGAAATACCCTTGGCTAGCTGTCCAACAGCTTTTCTCAGCACTCCTTCCTTGTTAGCAGGGCTGGAATCAATCCCAGCATTCAGTCTTCCACAAGCTCAGGAGTTATGAGTTCCATTGTTGCCCCAGGGGAGCCCCCACCCCACAGCCAAGGTGGGGTGTGAGCAAGGCAGGTGGAGAGTGAGCTTGATACCTAGCCTGAGAAACCATGTGCCACAGAACTGTGCCATCCATAAATTGAAAAGTGCCACTCATGAACCCATGCCACTGGAGTCTAGGGTCCCAATTCTGGAGCTGTGAAGATTCTCAACAGTCTCTCAGCTAGAATCTGCTTAAGCCTCTTGAGTTCCTGGTGGGAGGGCTGACCAGCACCACAGCTGTAGCTGCCTACTGCCTAAGCAGTTTGTACTCCTTGAGGGAGGGGCAGCAGCAAGCACTGAGACTGATGGCTGCATAACATGCTAAGCTCCCTAAATGGGGGAAGGGTGGCATCCATCTCTATGCTCTGTGCTGTGCTTTTCCCCTGCTGGAGCCAGGGAGCCTGGACAGCTTGGTCCCAAGACATGTCCCATACAAGCCAGCTATAGTAGACTGCAGACAGAGCACCTCTTCAGGCCTGGTCGACCCATCCTTCCTCAATGAGTGGGTCTCCCTGGAGGAATCCAACAACTACAGCCAGAGGCTCAGTTGTTGGAGGTACCAGAACCCTCATCTCCCTGACCCTGAGCCCCAGAGGGGTGATGACAGTCTCCGGGGACAAGCAGACTTAGCCTTTCCTCTTGGCAGATCTGAAGAATCCAGGCAGCCCAGATGAGTGATTTTCCCTTCAGCAAAGCCTACCCGCTACACCAAGAGACAGTCAAAGTGCTTCATTAAATGGGTCCTATTCCCCAGGCTACTCGACTGGATGAGATCCACCAACAGGGTTGTCAGATCCCTATAGAGGAGCTATCCTACTGGCATCAGGTTGGTGCCCCAAGAGGTCAGAGATCCCAGAAGAAGAAGCAAGCATCCATCTTTGCTGTTTACCTGCCTCTTTGAGCAACATCTCCAGACATGGGAGCATACCAGATGAATAGGGCCTGAAGTGAACCCCCAGGAAATCACAGCAGCCCTACAGAAGAGGGATCTAACCATTGAAAGAAAACAAACAAACAGAAAGCAATAACAGCATCAACAACAACAAAAAGTCCTCACAAAAACCCCATTCAGGGTCAGCAGCCTCAAAGTGTGAAACTAGACAAACCCATAAACATACGACAAAGAATCAATGAAAAAATGTTGAAAACCCAGCAGGCCAGAGTGCCTCTTTTCCTCCAAATGATCGCAATGCTTCTCCAGCAAGGACACAGAACTGGATGGAGGATGAGATGGATGAAATGATAGAAGTAGGTTTCAGAAGGTGGGTAATAAGAGAAAGTCCACTGAGCTAAAGGAGCATGTTCTAACCCAGGGCAAAGAAGTTAAGAGCCTTGATAAAAGGTTAGAGGAGCTGCTAACTAGAGCATCTAGTTTAGAGAGGAATGTAAGTGACGTGATGGAGCTGAAAAACACAGCATGAGAATCTTGTGAAGAGTACATAAGTATCATAGCCAAATCAAGCACGCAGAAGAAAGGATATGAGTTTGCTCGAATAATGTGTGCAGACAAGATTAGAGAAGGAAGAATGAAAAGCAACAAGCAAAGCCTTCAAGAAACATGGAATTATGTAAAGAGACTGAACTTACGATTGATTTGAGTACCTGAAGGAAATGGGGAGAATGGAACCAACTAGAAAACTCACTTCAGACATTATCCAGCAGAAATCTCCCAACCTAGCAAGACAGGCCAACATGCATATTAACGAAATATAAAGAACAACACTAAGATACTCCACAAGAAGATCAAACTCAAGACAAATGATCATTGGATTCTCCAAGGTTGAAATGAAGGAAAAAATATTAAGGGAAGTCAGAGAAAGAGAGAGGCCAGGTCACCTAAAAAAGGAAAGTCCATAAGACTAACAGTAGACATATCAGTAGAAACCCTATAGAGCAGAAGAAATTAGGGGCCGATATTCAACATTCTTAAAGAAAAAATTTTCAGCCAAGAGTTTCATATCCAGGCAAACTAAGCTTCATAAGTGAAGGAGAAATAAAATCATTTCCAGAGAAGCAAATACTGAGTCATTTCATCACCACCAGGCCTGCCCTTGCAAGAGCTCCTGAAAGAAGCACTAAATATGGAAAGGAAAACTAGAATACCAACTGCAAAAGCACACTGAAATATAAACACCAATGGCACTATGAAGAAACTGCATCAACTAGTGTGCAAAATAACCAGTTAGCATCATGATGACAGGACTGAATTCACACATAACATTATTAACTTTAAATGTAAATGAGCTATATATCCCAATTAAAAGACACAGGCTGGCAAATTGGATAAAGACTCAAGACCTATCAGTGTGCTTTGTTTAGGAGACCATCTCATATGCAAAGACACACATAGGCTCAAAATAAAGGAATGGAAGAAAATCTACCAAATGAACAAATGGAAACCAAAAAAAGAGGAGGGGTTGCAATCCTAGCCTCTGAAAATACATACTTTAAACCAACAGAGATCAAACAAGACAAAGAAGACATAATGGTAACAGGATCAATTCAACAAGAAGAGCTAACTATCCTAAATATATGTGAATCCAATACAGGAGCACTCAGATTAATAAAACGCATTCTTATAGACCTACAAAGAGATGTAAACTCCCACACAATAATAGTGGGAGACTTTAACATCCAACCATCAATATTAGACAGATCTATGGGTCAGAAAATTAACAAGAATAATCAGGACTTGAACTCAGTTCTGAATATCTAGTGGACCTAATAAATATTTACAGAATGTTCCAACCTAAATCAACAGAATATACATTCTTCTCAGTGCCACATGGCACTACTTCTTAAATTGACGATGTAGTTGGAAGTAAGACATTCCTCAGCAAATGCAAAAGAAGTAAAATCATAACAGTCTCTCAGATCACAGTGGAATCAAATTAAAACTCAGGATTAAGAAACTGAATTAAAACTGCCCAATTACATAAAAGTTGAACAATCTGCTCCTGAATGACTCCTGGGTAAATTAAGGAAGAAATCAAGAAGTTATCTGAAACCAATGAGAAGAGATAACACACCAGAATCTCTGGGACACAGCCAAACAGTGTTAAAAGGGAAATTTATGGCACTAAATGCTACATCAGAAGGCTAGAAAAATCTGAAATTGACACCCTGTCAGGCCTCTGAGCTCAAGCTAAGTCATCATATCCCCTATGACCTGCACCTACACATCCAGATGGCTTGTTCCTGCCTTAACTGATGACATTCCACCACAAGAGAAGTGAAAACGGCCTGTTCCTGCCTTAACTGATGACATTTACCTTGTGAAATTCCTACTCTTGGCTCATCCTGGCTCAAAAGCTCCCCTGCTGAGTGCCTTGTGACCCCTGCACCCCTGCCAGCCAGACAACAACCTCCTTTGACTATAAGTTTCCTTTACCTACCCAAATCCTATAAAATGGCCCCACCCCTACTCCCTTTGCCAACTTTCTTTTCAGACTCAGCCCGTGTACACCCAGGTAAAATAAACAGCCTTGTTGCTCACACAAAGCCTGTTTAGTGGTCTCCTCACATGGCCATGAGGGACATGAGTGAAATTTTGGTGCTGTAACTCAGATTAGAATCCAGCCCTCAAACCCCACAACAGGAATTATTGGGCGGTTTGTTCACCTTCAGGGTGTACAATAATAGAGAGGAGACAGCCAGACAGCAATGCATTTCTGAGTTACAATTATTTGCCTCTGCTGTGAGAGAAAACCCAGCCACACCTCCACCACACAAGAACTTCAAAATGTCTAAGTCACACACACCTAAGCCACAGCAGTCAAGCATTCCTATAAGACTTTCTCCATCAAGAGCTTGCTACAAGTGCCAGAAATCTGGCCACTGGGCCAAGGAATACCCACAGCCTGGGATTCTTCCCAAGCCAGATGTCCCATCTGGGCATCTGGAAATCAGACTGCCCAGCTCACGTGGCAGTCACTTCTAGAGCTCCTAAAGCTCTAGCCCAAGGCTTTGTGACTGACTCCTTTCCAGATCTGCTCAGCTTGGCGGCTGAAGACTGATGCTGGCCAATCACCTCGGAAGCCCCCTGGACCATCACAGACACTGAGCTTTGGGTAACTCTCACAGTGGAAGGTAACTCCATCTCCTGTTTAATGGATATGGGGGCTACCCACTCTACATTACCTTCTTTCCAAGGGCCTGTTTCCCTTTCCCCCATAACTGTTGTGGGTATTAACAGTTAGGCTTCTAAACCTCTTAAAACTCCCCCACTCTGGTGCCAACTGGGAAAATATTCTTTAATGCACTCTTTTTTAGTTATCCCCACCTGCCCAGTTCCCTTATTAGGCTGATACATTTTAACCAAATTATCTGCTTCCCTGACTATTCCTGGATTACAGCCACATCTCATTGTTGCCTTTTGCCCCAGTTCAAAGCCTCCTTCACATCCTCCCCTTGTATCTCCCCACCTTAAACCTCAAGTATAGGACACCTCTACGCCCTCCTTGGCAACCGATCACACACCCCTTACCATCCCATTAAAACCTAATCACCCTTACCCCACTCAATGCCAATATCTCATCCCACAGCAAATTTTAAAAGGATTAAAGCCTGTTATCACTCGCCTGTTACAGCATAGCCTTCTAAAGCCTGTAAACTCCCCTAACAATTCCCCCTTTTTATCTGTCCAAAAACCGGACAAGCCTTACAGTTTAGTTCAGGATCTGTGTCTTATCAACCAAATTGTTTTGCCTATCCCATATACTCTTCTATCCTCAATACCTAACCCAAAACTCATTATTCTGTTCTGGATCTCAAACATGCTTTCTTTACTATTCCTTTGTACCCTTCATCCCAGCCTCTCCTTGCTTTCCCTTGGACTGACCCTGACACCCATCAGGCTCAGCAAATTACTGCACTGCTGTACTGCTGCAAGGCTTCACAGACAGCCCCCATTACTTCAGTCAAGCCCAAATTTCTTCCTCATCCATTACCTATCATAATTATTTGTGAAAACACATGTGCTTTTCTGGCTGATCGTGTCCCAACCCTTTTTCATCACAGTTGAAGTGCAGGGTTGTGTGGTGGAAATTCTTACACAAGAACTGGGACCACACCCTGTGGCCTTTTTATCCAGACAACTTGACCTTACTATTTCAGCCTAGCGCTCATGTCTGTGTGCAGTGGCTGTCGCTGCTTTAATAGTTTTAGAGTCCTGGCCGGGCGCGGTGGCTCAAGCCTGTAATCTCAGCACTTTGGGAGGCCGAGATGGGCGGATCACGAGGTCAGGAGATCGAGACCATCCTGGCTAACACGGTGAAACTCCGTCTCTACTAAAAAATACAAAAAACTAGCCGGGCGAGGTGGCGGCACCTGTAGTCCCAGCTACTCGGCAGGCTGAGGCAGGAGCATGGCGTGAACCCGGGAGGCGGAGCTTGCAG
>NW_016812179.1:0-2908 GCF_001698545.2 Rhinopithecus bieti | reverse complement strand
AAAAAAAAAAATAGTTTTAGAGTCCCTCAAAATCACAAATTATGCTCAAGTCACTCTCTACAGTTCTCATAACTTCCAAAATCTATTTTCTTCCTCACACCTGATGCATATACTTTCTGCCTCTCTCCACTACCTCTCAGCAAGCCCAACTCATTGCCTTAACTTGATCCCTCACCCTTGCAAAGGAATTACATGTCAATATTTATACTGAGTCTAAATATGCCTTCCATATCCTGCACCACCATGCTGTTACATGGGCAAAAAGAGGTTTCCTTACTATGCAAGGGTCCTCCATCATTAATGCCTCTTTAATAAAAACTCTTCTGAAGGCCACTTTACTTCCAAAGGAAGCTGGAGTCATTCACTGTAAGGGCCATCAAAAGGCATCAGATCCCATTGCTCTAGGCAACACTTATGCTGATAAGGTGGCTAGACAAGCAGCTAGTGTTCCAACTTCTGTCCCTTACAGCCAGTTTTTCTCCTTCATATTGATCACTCCCACCTACTCCCCGCCAAAACTTCCACCTACCAATCTCTTTCCACACAAGGAGTGGTTCTTAGACCAAGGAAAGTATCTCCTTGCAGCCTCACAGGCCTATTCTACTCTGTCGTCATTTCATAACCTCTTCCATGTAGGTTACCAGCTGCTAGCCCATCTCTTAGAACCTCTCATTTCCTTTCCATCATGGAAATATATCCTCAAGGAAATCACTTCTCAGTGTTCTATCTGCTATTCTACTACTCCTCAGGGACTGTTCAGGCCCCTTCTCTTCCCTACACATCAAGCTTGTGGATTTGCCCCCACCCAGGACTGGTGAATTGACTTTACTTACATGTCTCGAGTCAGGAAACTAAAATATCCCTTAGTCTGGGTAGACATTTTCACTGGATGGGTACAGGCCTTTCCCACAGGGTCTGAGAAGGACACCATGGTCATTTTTTCCCTTCTGTCAGACATAATTCCTTGGTTTGGCCTTCCCACCTCTATACAGTCTGAAAACAGGCCAGCCTTTAATAGTCAAATCACCCAAGCAGTCCTCAGGCTCTTGGTATTCAGTGAAACCTTTAGATCCCTTATGGTCCTCAATCTTCAGGAAAAGTAGAATGGACAAATAGCCTTTTAAAAACACACCCACCAAGCTCAGCCACCAACTTAAAAAGGACTGGACAGTACTTTTACCACTGCCTTTCTCAGAATTTGGGCCTGTCCTCAGAATGCTACAGGGTACAGCCCATTTGAGCTCCTATATGGATGTTCCTTTTTATTAGGCCCCGGTCTCATTCCCGACATCAGACCAACTTGGACTGCACCCCAAAAAACTTGTCATCCTTACTATCTTCTGTCTTGTTATACTCCTATTCACCATTCTCAACTACTCATAAATGGCTTGCTCCTGCTTACAATGCCAGTTTACACTGTTTCTCCAAGTCATCACAGCTGATACCTCCTGGTGCTATCTCCAAACCACCACTCCTAACTCCGTCTTAAAGTAAATAAGTAATCTTAACTGGCAGGGCTATGCTGAACTCCCTTGAGCACTCTTTGGTTGCATGTCCTGGGTCCTCTGAATTCTTAGTCATTTAATACCTGTTTTTCTCCTTCTCTTAATTCGGACCTTGTGTCTTCCATTTAGTTTCTCAATTCATACAAAACTGCATCCAGGCCATCACCAATCATTCTACATGACAAAAGCTCCTTTTCACAACCCCACAATATTGCCCCTTATCACAAAATCTTCCATCAGCTTAATCTCTCCCACTTTAGGTTCCCACGTCACCCCTAATCCTGCTCAAAGCAGCCCTGAGAAACATCGCCCATTATTTCTCCATACCACCCCCCAAAATTTTCACTGCCCCAACACTTTACCACTATTTCATTTTATTTTTCTTATTAATATAAGAACACAGGAATGTCAGGCATGTGAGCCCAAGCTAAGCCATCATATCCCCCGTGACCTGCACCTACACATCCAGATGGCCTGTTCCTGCCTTAATTGATGACATTACCTTGTGAAATTCCTTCTCCTGGCTCATCCTGGCTCAAAAGCTCCCCAACTGAGCACCTTATGACCCCCACCCCTGCCAGCCAGAGAACAACCCCCTTCGACTGTAATTTTCCTTTACCTACCCTAATCTTATAAAACAGCCCCACCCCTATCTCCCTTTGCTGACTTTCTTTTGGGACTCAGCCCACCTGCACCCAGGTGAAATAAATAGCCTTGTTGTTCACACAAAGCCTGTTTGGTGGTCTCTTCACACGGACATAAGGGACATAAGTAAAGCTAATATCACAATTAAAAGAGCTAGAGAAGTAAGAACAAACTAATCCAAAAGCCAGCATGAGACAAGAAATAACTAAGATCAGAGCAGAACTGAAGGAGAAAGAGACACAAAGAACACTCCAAAAATCAATGAATGCAGGGGCTTTTTTAAAAAAAAAACTAACAGACTGCTAGCTAGACCAATAAAGAGGGAAGAAGCAAATAGACACACACACAAAAATGATAAAGAGGATATTGCCACTGACCTCACAGAAACAGAAACTACCATCAGAGAATACTATGAACACCTCTACAGAAACAAACTAAAAAATTTAGAAGAAATGGGTAAATTCTTGGACACATGCACCTCCCCAAGACTAAACCAAGAAGAAGTCAAATCCCTGAATAGACCAATAACAAGTTCTGAAATTGAGGTAATAATTAATAGCTTACCAACCCCAAAAAAGCCCAGGGCCAGACACATTCACAGCTGAATTTTACCAGAGGTACAAAAGGACCTGGTACCATTCCTTCTGAATCTATTCCAAATAATTAAAAAGGAAGTACTCTTCCCTAACTTCATTTTATGAATCCAGCATCATCCTGATACCAAAACCTGGCAGAGACACAGTCCCATTTTAGCCATA
>NW_016812178.1:0-395 GCF_001698545.2 Rhinopithecus bieti | reverse complement strand
AAAAAAAATTCACTATTGCCATATTGTGTCCAGAGTAGGTTCCTTCTGTTGGGTTCGTGGTCTCGCTGGAGCTGCAGACCTTCACAGTGAGTGTTACAGCTCTTAAAAGATGGCATGGGCCCAAAAAGTCAGGAGCAGTCAAGATTTATTGTGAAGAGCAAAAGAACAAAGCTCCCATAGAATAGAAGGAGACCCACCCCCAGTTGCTGCTCCTGGCTGGGGTGGCCTGCTTTTATTCCCTTATTGGTCCTGGCCCACATCCTGCTGATTGGACCATCTTACAGAGCACTGATTGGTCCATTTTACAGAGCATTGATTGGTTCATTTTACAGAGTGGTGATTTGTCCATTTTATAAACCTCTGGCTAGTCACAGAGCACTGATTGGTGCATTTTG
>NW_016812177.1:0-308 GCF_001698545.2 Rhinopithecus bieti | reverse complement strand
TAACAGGCCAAGTGATGTCTCTCACTAGGAGAGTGGTTATCTGCCACAGATGGCAGGTCTTTCTTCAAAATCCTAGAGACCTATACTATGATTAACCTGTGGGATCCTGGCATTAGGCTCAAAACAACACCACTGTGTACGACTGACACCTCAATCACCATTAGATCTTCTGAGTCATATAGCCCAAGAGTCAGAAAAGCTGGTCTGGACCTGCTGTAGTGTTTTCTCTGGTTCTGGACACTACTCAAAACTGGCAGCCTTTTAAGTCACTCTATAAATTGGGGAGAGTAACAACCCCACATAGGGAC
>NW_016812176.1:0-760 GCF_001698545.2 Rhinopithecus bieti | reverse complement strand
GTTCTGCTTCAATTGTTCTAAAATAGTTTTATTTTAATAACAAAATTATTAAAGGTGCCTACTTAGGGAATTTTCCAATAATCCAAATAGCTATTTGAAAGAAAACTAGTAACATTCATCAAATTACCTCTTTACCTACGGAGAAATTGTTTTAATTCTCCGTGGGATCTTAAATGAAAAATGTTAAACCCAGCATCCCTCTAATTTTAAAAAGGCTGATAACAATTGTGAGCATTTAAGAATTTCCTTCATCTCTCGGTAAAAAGCATCAGTTTGGGCCGGGTACGGTGGCTCACGCCTGTAATCCCAGCACTTTGGAAGGCTGCGAGGCGGGAGGATCACTTGAGGTCATGACTTCGAGACCAGCCTGGCCAAAATGGTGAAACTCCAGCTCTACTAAAAATAGCTCAGCTTGGTGGTGTGCCTGTGATCCCAGCTACTCAGGAAGCTGAGTCAGGAGAATCTCTTGAACCCGGGAGGCAAAGGTTGCAGTGAGCTGACATAGTGCCACTGCACTCCAGTCTGGGCAACAAAGTCAGACTCTGTCTAAAAAAAAAAAAAAGCATAAATTTAAATACATCTAAATACATGCTTGTATAAATGCCTTGTGGGAGAGATGGCAGGGATTTTCACACAGTTGTGAAATTAGAGAATTTTAAAGGAACAGTAGAAACACAGGTGTAAGTACCTTCATCTCATTCGAATTTCTTTATTGGTCAGGAAAACCAATCACTGTCAGTGCGGGTAAAGGTCCTCATCT
>NW_016812175.1:0-1419 GCF_001698545.2 Rhinopithecus bieti | reverse complement strand
GACCCTTATTTCCTGCATTTCTCTTGGCTTTTGTGTTCAGTTGATTTTCTTACAGTGATATGTTTAAATTCCTTTCTCAATTCCTTTTGTATGTATTCTGTTTTCTTTGTAGATACCATAGGCATTACATTTAACACCCTAAACTTATAAAAATTCAGATGTCAATTTATACCAGGTTAGCTTCAAGAATATACAGTAACTCTACTCTTTTTTTTTTTTTTTGAGACAGTCTTGCTCTGTTGCCCAGGCTGGAGTGCAGTGGCACTATCTCAGCTCACTGCAACCTCCGTTTCCCATGTTCAAGTGATTTCCCTGCCTCAGCCTCCCAAGTAGCTGGGATTACAGGCGCCCATCACCATGCCTGGCTAATTTTGGTATTTTTAGCAGAGACCATGTTGGCCAGGCTGGTCTCAAACTCCTGACCTCAGATGATCCACCTGCCTCGGCCTCCCAAAGTGCTAGAGTTATAGGCGTGAACAACTGCAGCTGGCCAGCTCTGCTGCTTTAATAGCTCTGCCCTCACCCTTTCCAGTTGCTGTCACAGAATTACCTCTTTATTTATTATGTGCCCCAAACCATAAACTAATCACTTTAAATGCATCAATTTGTTATATATAACAAAATGGGTTTATGAACCAAAGTTGCAATAATACTAACTTTTAGATTAATAATTTAAAAATAAGTATTGGCCTTTTAAATCATTTAGAAAGCAAAAAGTGCAATTATAAACCATTATTACAATAATACTGGACTTTATAATTGTGTGTGTATTTGCCTTTATTGAGCTTTTTATTTCACATGACATCAACTTACTGTTTAAACAGTGTATTTTCATTTTACCCTGTAGGACTTCATTGACCATTTCTTGCAGGTCAGGTCTACTGGTAACAAGCTCCCTTAATTTTTGTTTATCTGGTAATGTCTTCACTTTCCTGTCAGTTTAGGGAAAACACAACAACCAAAAAACCCAGTCAAACAATAACAAAGCTTCGTCGCTTTCCAAGGCAGTCCTTTCCTCAGATCTAGTCCAAATGAACCTTTTAATTCTTTTTTTTTTTTTGAGATGGAGTCTCACTCTGTCACCCAGACTGGAGTGCAGTGATGTGATCTCTGCTCACTGCTCACTAAAATTCTCCTGCCTCAGCCTCCCGAGTAGCTGGGACTATAGGAGCCTGCCACCACACCCTGCTAATTTTTTGTATTTTTAGTAGAGATGGAGTTTCACCGTGTTAGCCAGGATGGTCTCGATCTCCTGACCTCGTGATCCACCCGCCTCAGCCTCCCAAAGTGCTGGGATTACAGCCGTGAGCCACCGCGCCCGGCCCTGAACCTTTCAGTCCTTTCAACCTCAGATGGCATTGTTTCAAGTCCCCTGAGCACCATACCCCTTGAGTATATCCTATCAATATGCCCTTTAAA
>NW_016812174.1:0-451 GCF_001698545.2 Rhinopithecus bieti | reverse complement strand
CCTTTCATTTCTTCCTTCCTTCCTTCCTTCCTTTCTTTCTTTCTTTCTTTCTTTCTTTCTTTCTTTCTTTCTTTCTTTCTTTCTTTCTTTCTTTCTTTCCTTCCTTCCTTCCTTCCTTCCTTCCTTCCTTCCTTCCTTCCTTCCTTCCTTCCTTCTTTCGTTCCTTTCCTTCTTTCTTTCTTTCTTTTCTCCACCCTCAAGTGGAAGAAGAAGAAGAATTTCTTTCTTTCTTTTTCTTTCTTTCTTCCTTTCCTTCCTTCCTTCCTCCCTCCCTCCCTTCCTTCCTCCCTCCCTCCCTTCCTTCCTTCCTTTCTTTTCCTTCCTTCCTTCCTTCTTTCCTTCCTTCCTTCCTTCCTTCCTTCCTTCCTTCCTTCCTTCGTTCCTTTCCTTCTTTCTTTCTTTCTTTTCTCCACCCTCAAGTGGAAGAAGAAGAAGAATTTCTTTCTTTCTT
>NW_016812173.1:0-1162 GCF_001698545.2 Rhinopithecus bieti | reverse complement strand
GAGATGGAGTTTTGTTCATCATCCAGGCTGGAGTACAGTGGTGCGATCTCGGCTCACTGCAAGCTCCGCCTCTCGGGTTCACGCCATTCTCCTGCCTCAGCCTCCCGAGTAGCTGGGACTACTGGCACCCGCCACCGCGCCCGGCTAAATTTTTACATTTTTCGTAGAGACGGGGTTTTACCGTGTTAGCCAGGATGGTCTCGATCTCCTGAGTTCGTGATCCACCCGCCTCAGCCTCCCAAAGTGCGGGGATTATAGGTGTGAGCCACCGCGCCGGCCAGCAATAGTATCTGAAGTTCAGACTTGCTAATAATGAGCCAAGAGCGATTTTACATTTTCCTCTCTCAAGTTCGACCAGGGTCAGGATCTAGGGATCCATCCAGTAATGTGCCAATGAATGTTTAACAATTGACTCCCTAGGGGAAAACCAGCCCTGATTTGTACTGTTTGCCAGTTTCTATAATGTAAATACTCCTGCCAGTGGTCAATTTCCGGCCAGCAATATCATGTCACTGAACATAAAGTCGGAAAGAAATGTACACAATCACCTCTTGCAAGCTAGTACTATTTAGCTACCAAACATCACTGAGATCTAGCTATCTATCTCAGCCTGGGACTGCTTCCGATTTCTCTCTTGGTTATACTCCAAGAGGAGGATGCTAAGTTTACTGTGATGTGCAGCAGGAACAGTAAAGACAATGTTTGGGATGGCTCTGATGATCTTTGAACTACCCCTGTAGCCTTACCGTCATCTGATCTATGATGCTCTTATAATAACATTTCATCCTTTTGGTTAAAGGCAGTGGTTGAAAAATTACCTGCATATTGGAAACACCTGTGTAGTTTTAAAAACTAGCAATCCCTGAGTTCCAGCACCAGCAATTCTGATTCCACTGACCTGGGTTTGAGAGTGTTGAAAGCAGATGATTTTAATGTGTAGCCAAAGTCGAGAACTATTGGCTTAAAGTAATACATCTCTTATTTATGTGACAGATGGTTGGTGTTATTATTTTTGCTTTAAGCATAAAGAAGTAAAAATTTACATGGCCTGGTGAAAAGTGAACAAGTAAAATGAATGGCAACGCTAGGATGATTCCCTTAGTGAAAGGGAAGGTTGAAAAGAAGAGGTTTGTATTCTGCCACGTCTATGGGTCCTGAAAAG
>NW_016812172.1:11185-14208 GCF_001698545.2 Rhinopithecus bieti | reverse complement strand
AGAAACTATAATTAAAAGCTAAGTTTATAACTGAATAAAGAATCTCATTGAAAGCAAAAAAAAAAAAAAAAAAAAAAAAAAAAAAAAAAAAAAAAAAAAAAGAATCCAAACCTCTTGCTTTTTAAGCTAGCACAACTTTGGGAAAAGGAGAAATGCTTACTCCGAGCCATAAGTCCTCAGATATCATTGTTTTATATCCGGAGGACAAATAAACGTTACCCTCTTGAATCCAAGATCTGCTGTTTTTGTGCGCATATGAATTCTTTCAAATAATTATTCCTTGGGCTTCCTTCCACTTACTCCTATACCTTCAATTTCTCTAATTACTTCCACACCCTTCTCAATGCTCATCAAGACTTTCTAGGTAATTTTCTAATAGAGGGACAAAGGAAGTCCAGGACTTCTGGCAGTTAACAGAGAAATAGGCTTCTCCAAAAAGGAGATAATCATTTCATTACTAAAATATTCTGGATGAGGATTACTATAAGGTCATGGATAAAAGAATATGGGTTGGCCCAAGGCCACAGATGTGATAGACATACAAGACAGAAATGAAGGATGGCCCCGGGCTAACAGATTACCATTGGAAAAGAAATGAAAGGCCAGGAGAGTACCCAGTAAGGACATGTTAATTCTGGAACCCCAGGAATGAGCAAAGACCCACTGTTCACTACAGTAACTCTTCTGCTCTCAAGTGAGTAATTGCAATGAGATGGGACCAAGGGTACAATATAAAGACTGGTTAAGTCCAGAACCCAGGATGATGCGGGATACCTCATCCAGAATACTAGAAAGAAAGGGGAATGCATTCTTTTCATTTCTTTCTCCTTTTCTCCTCTGTTCTCTTTGCAAATGGCATATGTGTAATCATACCTACATACCACAGGAGATGCCTCTTTTGAATGCATTCCTCAAAACTGGGACAAGATTAGCTTTCCCAAACCTTAAAGTGCTTGGCTTAAAAATGTACTGAGAAAAAATTACAAAATTTAGCCTTGGAATCTAGTACTCCTGGGCAAGAGGTCCTCAGATTAGCCTCTTAAGTCTTTTATAACTAAAAGTAGAATAGGAACACAGGGCTAAGCCTGTTGAGTATAGCAAATGGCATCTCCTTCCTCCAAAAGAAAAGATTCACACCCCTTTGTATTACTTAAGGGACCAACTGACATTCTTTCACTGGTCCCTGGTAATTTCTAAAATAGCCCACATATATTCAGACAAGCTCCAGCAAAAATCTAAGCAGTCTCTTGAGGGAGAATAACTTCTGCAGTATGTGGATAACTTCTTTATCTACTCCGTCTTCACAGGACATGCATGGCAGTACAAATCTTAACTTTCTAACAGAATTAAAATGGCTTTTGTCTTATTAAAAGGATGTATGAAACAGAAAAAGATAATTTTCCTTTCTGTTGTGATTTAGTCCCTAGGCTGAGGCAAGCAAGGTTACTAGGGCTGCTCAGGGAAGGGAAACCAAGATGCGTGGCATGACAACCAAAGGGGAAAAGTTCTTACCAGTCACACTCCTGGCTTCTGTCTCTCTGTGCAAACCAGTTGTAGGAATGATAAAAAAATCACTGTATTCTCTGCTCCTCCTTGAATGACTTCTGACTTCCCTTCTTTTTTTTTCCTTTATCAGAGCTACCTTTGTAAACTCTAAATCAAGTAAAATCCACTTTACATCTCTTTGAAAATACCTCATAAACTCATGGATAAGTCATAACCTTAGTTAAGGCTTATTGGTTTAACCTGTGAGTTTACTTTGGTAAAGTCAGAAATATTGGCTTTTGGGTCAGGCCAAAGTCAGGTAATAAGAGATTTGAAAGGATTTTCTTAAGAGCTCCATGGTTAAAAGCCAGCTTAATTAAAAGTGGATATCCAAGCTATACAAATTTTAAAACCTTTGTTTTTTTCTCTTCTTGAATCTTATTTTTTTTCAATAATTTTTTCTCTGTTAACTCAATTGTTTTATTCTGTTTTATTTTCTTGCCGTTCTTGATGCACACATCAGAGGACCCAAGATCATTACTACCAGCTTATGACTCCTTGGCAAAAACATAGGGGAACCACAGACCCCATTATGGGAAAAAAATGTCTTTTCCTTATGAGACCCCAGGAATTAAAAGTAAATAGATACCTTTCAAAATCTAAGGCTGTGTTCTGTTTGTTTTGTATTACCTGATGTTTTTGACTTTTGAGAGTATCAGAAATTACTTTGCATTTTGAGAGAACTTTGGTAATAATTAGGTAGTAAATATATTTATATGGATGGCTAATGGCAGTTATGGAGGAATATCCACCTCTTTGCATGTTTGGATCAGAGAAGCATGCTCTTGGCCAACTGGAACATATAACAACATCCCCACCCTGCACTGATAGATAAGCCTCCCATGGGGGATAGGTTAATCACAGAATTGGCTGATTGACTTTGGATTACTTTGCAGTGACATGCATGGTAAAATAGTTGTAAAATGGGACACTTGATTTTTGTTGATCTGTTTTTGCCTTCCAGCTGTGTCTGCTTATTAGGTCCAGGAAACTGCATGCTTTCTCAGCTCTGTTCCTCCAAGAGCACTGGGAAGAGGCCATTTCTTGATGGTTCCCACCTATTGCACTGAAGTGTTAACTAAATGCAGGCTTCAGAGAGAAGGAACTTCCCAGGCACGTCCATTTAGAGAGAAAGAGGTGAAGTATGACCTCATGGGGCACTCCACTGGAAAAGGAAAGAAAGCCTCAGATGGACATATGTATAACTTTCTAAACACATTGAGTTTGCTCACTTTCCAAACGTAAAGAAAGCACTGCACATGTGGGCAGTGAACCCTAAGGGAAGAATCATGGAAAAGGGGCCAGCCTATAAAGTCCTGAGATCAAAGTTAAAAATTGCACCTGACCTTCACATGCCCACTTGAGTCTCTTCCAAGCTTCTTTTACTTTCCTTTTTTTTTTTTCCTGTTCTAAAGCCTTTTTAAATAAACTTCTGCTCCTGCTCTGATAATTGCTTCAGTCTCTATTTCTGCCTTATG
>NW_016812172.1:3572-9331 GCF_001698545.2 Rhinopithecus bieti | reverse complement strand
TTTTTTTTTTTTGGAGGTGAAATTTGTTTCTTGTAGAATCAGATTAATGGGTCTTCTTTCTTTGTCCATTCAGCCAGTATTAGTTTTTTCATTGGAGAGTTTAGTCCATTTAAATTCAATGTTATTATTCGTAAATAAAAGCTTGCATCTTCTATTTTGTTATTTGTTATTTGTGGTCTTGCCTTCCTTCTCTATTTCATTCCTGTTTTATTCTAATGAAGATACTTTTTTTCTAGTAGTATCATTTAGTTTCTTGCTTTTAAGTTTTTGTGTCCATTGTAGACTTTGGGATTGAGGTTACCCTAAAGCTTGCAAATAGTATCTTACATCCCATTACTTTAACATGAAACAGTATTTGCATAAACAAACACGTAAAAAGAAAACTAATAAAAAACTCACCTTAACTTTGTCCTCTTACTTTTTCACATTTTGTTTTTTCTATTTATATCTTATTGTGCTGTCTGTATATTGAAAAGTAGTAGTTGTTATTATTATTGATTCATTTATTGTTTAATCTTTTATATGGTAAAGAGTAGTATACACACCACAGGTGCATTGTTATAATATTCTTTGTTATTCTGTATATTTACTATTACCAATGAGTTTTTAACCATCAGGTGATTACGTATTACTCATTAACTTTCTGTTCTTTCTGATTAAAATATTCCCTTTAGAATTTATTCTTGTAGGAGAGGCCTGGTGTTGATGAAATTCCCTTACTTTTGTTTGAATAAAAAATCTATTTCTCCTCTACGTTTAAATATTTTTTGCCAGATATAGTATTCTATGGTAATTTTTTATTTTCTTTAGCATGTTAAATATGTCATGCCACTCTCTCCTGGCCTGTAAGAGTTTCACTGAAAAGTCTTCTGCCAGACATGTTGAAGCTCAATTATATGTTTTTTATTTATTTTTTATTGCTACTTTTATAATTTTGTCTTTATTCTTAACTTTTGGGAGTTTGATTATTAAATGTGTTGTGGTAATGCTCCCTGGGTTAAATATGCTTGGTGTTCTATAATCTTCTTGTACTTGGATGTAAACGTCTTTCTCTAGGTTTGAGAAGTTCTGCTGTTATCATCTTGAATACACTTTCTACTCTCATCTCTTTCTCTAAGTCCTATTTCAGGCCAATAACTCTTAGATTTTCCCCTTTGAGGCTATTTTCTGTCTCCTGTAGATGTGCTTTATTGTTTTATTTTATTTTTTCTTTTGTCTCCTTTGATTGTGAATTTTTAAATAGATGGTCCTCAAGCTCACTTATTCTTTCTTCTGCTTGATCAAATCTACTATTAAGACTCTGGTGCATTCTTCAGTGTGTCAATTGTACTTTTCAGTTGCAGAATTTCAGCTTGATTCTTTTTAACTATTCCAATCGCTTTGTTACATTTATTTGATATAATTCTGAATTTTTTTTGTCTGTTTTATTTGAATTTCTTTGCTTTTCCTCAACTCAGCTATTTAGAATTCTCTGTCTGAAAGGTCACATATCTCTATTTCTCCACAAATTATCTCTTGTGGATTATTTAGTTTAATGATGAGGCCATGTCTTCCTGGACTGTGTTGATGCTTTCTCCGCTTACTTGTACCCTTCCTTCTTGAGAAGGTTTCTGAAATATTTGAAGTGACATGGGTGTTGTGATCTAACCTGTATCTGGTTTAGGGACACCTAATGTCCAGTAGTGCTGTGATTCTTGCAGACTCACAGTGGTATCATCTTTTTGGTCTTGGAAAAGATCCAGAAGAATTCTCTGGATTATAAGGCAGAGACTGTCTCTCTTTCTTTACTTTCATTAAAAAAGAGTCCCCCTCTCTGTTCTGAGCCATGTAAAGCTAGGAATAGAGTGAAACAAGTACCCCCGTGTCCACCATCACTATGACTGTACTCGATCAGACCTGAAGCCAACATAGAACAGTTTCTTGCCCAAGGTCTGTTATAACCACTCCCTGGCTATTGCCTATGTTTCTTGAAGACCCTGAGGCTCCACAATCAGTAAGTTGAAAAGCCAGTCAGGAATGTGCTTTTTCCTTCAGGGCAGTAAGTTTCCCCTGGTTGGTGGGAGAAGAGTTGCTGCCTGGGAGTTAGGACTAGTGTCAAACACTTTAGAAGTCTGTTCTGTTGTACTTCAGTTGAGCTGGCGCTCACACCACACGATGCAGTTCTTATAATCCTTCCCTCTCCTTTTTCAAAAGCAGAAGAGCCTTCCT
The DNA here is from genome assembly GCF_001698545.2 of Rhinopithecus bieti. Classification (NCBI taxonomy): domain Eukaryota; kingdom Metazoa; phylum Chordata; class Mammalia; order Primates; family Cercopithecidae; genus Rhinopithecus; species Rhinopithecus bieti. The sequence goes on along the minus strand of NW_016812172.1, from coordinate 7,123 downwards.
CTATAGCAACTGCCACCACAGGGAGTACTGCAGACTACCTCTAATGTTTCCTTAAGGTCCAATGGCTATTTAGTTAGCTTGTGGTGAATAGTTCCTGGTCTAGGACTTACACTTTAGGGCTTTGGGCTTCCTTCTGGCCCAGGTACAAAGCAGGTACAAAGATGCCATCCAAGAGTCAAGTCTTAGAATCAGGAACCCCAAAAGCCTGCTTGGTACTCTATATCTCTGTTTCCATGCTTGTACGCAAGGTGCAAGACAAAGTTTCCTTTACTTTTCTCTGTTGTTTTCAAGCAGAAAGAGTTTTTCCACAAAGCCACCACAGGTGGTAATGTGCTGAGTCTCACCTGAAGGAAGCAATTCGCAGAGACTCATTCAAAGTCCTCAACATAGGACCTGGGTATTGCTGCTGGTTCTCTAGTACTCAAGGGTTCTTCAGTTAGCAGGTGGTGAATGCTGCCAGGACTGGGCCCTTTTCTTCAAGGCAACAGTTTATCTTCCTGCCCAGGGTGTGTATTTTGAGAGCTAAGGCTTGGAAATGGGGCCTCATGACTCTTACCAGTGTCCTATCCTGCTGTAACTAAGTTGATATTCAAAATGCAAGACAAGGTTCTTCCTAGTTCTCTCCTCTCCTCAAGCATAAGGTCTGTTTTGGAATTGTGAGCTGTGCAGTTTGGACTTAGGGGAGGAGTGATGTCCCCACTCCATTATCGACCCCACGTGGTGTCTGAGAAGCTCTCATGCTTCTCCAGTCCACTGTCTCTGGACACAGTTCAGCACCAGGACTCACCTACAACTTACAGTTCTTATTGTCTCTGGACACAGTTCAGCACCAGGACTCACTTACAACTTACAGTTCTTTTTTTTTTTTTGAGACGGAGTCTCGCTCTGTCTCCCGGGCTGGAGTGCAGGGCCGGATCTCAGCTCACTGCAAGCTCCGCCTCCCGGGTTTACGCCATTCTCCTGCCTCAGCCTCCCGTGTAGCTGGGACTACAGGCGCCCACCACCTCGCCCAGCTAGTTTTTTGTATTTTTTTTAGTAGAGACGGGGTTTCACCATGTTAGCCAGGATGGTCTTGATCTCCTGACCTCGTGATCCGTCCGTCTCGGCCTCCCAAAGTGCTGGGATTACAGGCTTGAGCCACCGCGCCCGGCCTCAACTTACAGTTCTATGGCCTAGATTATCTTTCAAGTTTGTTTAGAGCACAGAGTAATTTAGCCCGCTGTGGTGAAGTTTACCGCGAGGTTTGCAGGAACTCAAGTTCAAACTGCTGAGATCCATGATTCCCCTCTAGCTAGGGCTGGTTTAAATGCTCCCTTTTTTGGCTAGTGTTAATTGAGTTTGGTCCAGTTATTTTTTATTGCTTTTTCTTCTCTAACAGGAAAGCACCAAACTCAGTGCATTACATTTGTTGTGCTATCTCTCCCCCAGCAATCAGAGGTGCTCTCTACATCACACTGCCACTTTCAGGGGTTGGAGAAGGAGTGGTGCTGGCAAACTAAGATTATTATTATTATTTTTTCTGTCTCTTCAGTACCTTTCTCAGGGATATGAAGTTAAAACCAGGTACTATGAGGGCTTACCTTATTTTTTGTTCATATAAAAGTTTTTCGTGTGCAAATAGTTTTTAAATTAGTGTCTCTGGGCGGCAGGCAAATGGTGGAGCCTTCTATTCTGCCATCTTGCTCTGTCTCTTCGGTGATTTTCAGGTAGAAAGTTTTGTAAATTTCTATTAGGTCCATTTGCTTTAAAGTCCAACTTAAGTCCAGTTTTTCTTGGTTGATTTTCTTAGGTATCTAAATAGTGATGTCAGTGGAGTTTTGAAGTCCCCCACTATAATTGTATGACTGTCTATCTGTTTTCTTAGGTTTACTAGTCTTCCTTTTATGAATCTGGGTGCTCTGTCGTTGAGTGCATATATATTTAGAATTGTTATATCTTCTAGATGAAGTCATCCCTTTATCATCATGTAATAACCTTCTTTGTATATTTTTATGATTATTAATTTAAAATGTTTTACCTGTTATTATAATAGCATAGCTATTCATGCTATTTTGGTTTTTATTTGCATGAAATATCTCATTTCACTTCTTTACCTTCAGGCAATAATTATGTTAACCAATTTCTTCTAAGTTGAATACAGTTTGATTTTCTTTTATTTATTCCACCAATTTATATTTTTAAATGGAACATTTATTTAGTTTGTTTACATTTGCAGCTAATATTGATATGTGAAGTTTTGCTTCTGCCATAATGTTAATTTGTTATCTAGTTGCTTTGTGTTTTATTTGTGTAATTGATTTACCAGATGTGAGATTTATACTGTTGTGCATTTTTGTGATAAGTATAGACCTTTTACTTCCACATGTAGAACTCACTTGAGCATTTATTGTATGGCCAGTGTAGTGTTGATGTATTTCCTCAGTATTTGATTATCTGTTAAAGACTATTTCTCTTTCATTCATGGAGCTTATTCTAGCAAAATACAAAATTCATAGTTGACAGTATTTTTTAAGTCTTAAAATAAAATCCCAATATCTTTTGGCTTTTATATCTTCTGTTGAGAAGTTCACTGTTAGTGTCATGGGGTTTTCTTTATAGATGGCTAGATGCTTTTCTTTTACCGATTTTAGGGATTTTTTCCTTTCATGTTTACTTTAGACAGTTTGTTAACAATATGTCTTTGTGAATTCCTTCTTGTAATGTATTTACTTGGAATTCCCGGAGCTTTTAGTATCAAGATGTCTGAATCTCCTGCAAGACTAGAAATTTTTTATTCAATTATTTCTTCAAAGAGGTTTTTCAAGCCTTTATGCTTTTTGCTGTCTCAGAAATACCTATGATTTTCAGGTTTAGGCATTTCATCTAATTTTATTTTTCTCAAAAGCTTTGTTCATTTTTAACATTTTTTTCTATATTTTTGTGAGAATAAATTAATTTAAAAGACCTGTCGTCAAGTTCTGAGTTTCTTTCTTCTGCTTTTTCTTTTTTTTTCACATTTTTTAAAATTAATTTTATTTATAAATAATCATATCACCTGAAACAAAATTTAATTTTATTTCATCCTTTATAATTCTTTTTTTATTTTAATTTTTTTATTTTTTATTATACTTTAAGTTCTAGGGTACATGTGCATAACATGCAGGTTTGTTACATATGTATATTTGTGCCATGTTGGTGTGCTGCACCCATCAACTCGTCAGCATCCATCAATTCATCATTTATATCATGTATAACTCCCCAATGCAATCCCTCCCCCTCCTCCCCATGATAGGCCCTGGTGTGTGATGTTCCCCTTCCCGAGTCCAAGTGATGTCATTGTTCAGTTCCCACCTATGAGTGAGACCATGCAGTGTTTGGTTTTCTCTTCTTGTGATAGTTTGCTAAGAATGATTGTTTCCAGCTGCATCCATGTCCCTACAAAGGACGCAAACTCATCCTTTTTTATGGCTGCATAGTATTCCATGGTGTATATGTGCCACATTTTCTTAATCCAGTCTGTCACAGATGGACATTTGGGTTGATTCCAAGTCTTTGCTATTGTGAATAGTGCC
>NW_016812172.1:0-2247 GCF_001698545.2 Rhinopithecus bieti | reverse complement strand
TTTTTGAATTTACATATTTTTGAATTACCGTTTTTCCATTTATATTTAATTTAAATGAACAAATTTTATTTTAAAAATGAACAAAGCCTTTGAGAAGTATGATATTACATAAAACATCTAAGTCCTTGAGTCATAGGTATTCCTGAGAGAGACAAAACAAAAAAGGTTGAAGCACCTTTTCTTTTTTATTTGCCATTAGTTCTGTTTTGTGGCAAAAACTCTGTATAAATTTCTTGGTCTTAGATATACTTAGCTTTCTGTTAGTAGTAATGTTGCATTGAGCATGCAGTGTTGGAATGGCAGAAGTCTAAGATGCTTATTTCATTCCCAAGCACTGTGCACTAGTGTAAGTAGATTTTGTATTGAGTTGTGCAGTTTGATTTCCAAGTTAGTAGGTGGTGTTTGCATGTAAGAGCAAAGTTCTTCCTACTTCTCTCCTCTCCTCAAGCAGAAGATCTGTTTTGCAGTTGTGAGCTGTGCAGCTTGGGCTTAGGGGAGGATTGATGCCACCACTGTTATCCATCCCAGTTGGTGTCTGAGTAGCTTTTATGCTTCTCCAGTCCACTGTCTCTCCTGCTGTCTAGTACAGAAATGCTGTCACTCTGTTCAGAGACGTACAGGGGCCCCAGCTTTCATGCCATCCTTAGCCTGATGGCCATACTGACAGTGGGGTCACAGTAGACCCTAAAAACCCAAGAAAATCCATCTTTTGTTGTGCCTCTGCCAACTTCCCATTAAAGCAGCCATGATGGTGTCAGCACCAATGGCAAAGGGGGAGGAAAAGTCTCCCTCTCCACACCTGGGCCCAAACATCAAGGTCTATCAGCTGGTAGGATGAAATTGCACTCCTTCACTGAAGAGCCAAGCACCACACCAATGTCTCTGCTGGAGGCAGTGCCATCACTCACAGCCTGCAAGCAGGAAGTTCTCAGGCACAGGAAGGTGAACACTCTTTGTTCTTATTCCAAGGGGTGCTCCATTGGTTTGCTGCATTCTCCCTTCTAGAACTACTCCCTGAGGGCTAGACCTCTGGGAATACTTCAGCTCCTGTGGGTCCATCCAGCTCTGTGTGACTTATGCACTCCAAATGAATGCTGGAGAACTTTAGCAGGGTCTCCTGTTATGTGGAGAAACAAGGGCTGGGGTTCACTGGGAAGAACTGTGTCCCCTGAGAAGAACTGCGTCCCCTAAAGCCTAAACCCCAAATATGGTGCCATGCAGCCACCACTTAGGATCAAAGGGAGAACAAATGGCCACCCAGCATGAGTTAGTAGTATTGTGCCATGCCATGCCCTCAAGGAATCCTCAAATCACTACCCACACTCATGTTTGTGTTCACAAGGGCGAAGGAGCTCTCCAGAAGTTCAGATACCGTCCATCACAGGGGAAAGGAAACCCAAAACACTCCTACCTACCCTTTTGATGAAATACAAAGACCCTCAATTATCCTAGCCAATCTTTACCAGCCTCTTGCTTTTTTTCTGTGTCCCAGCTTCTTCCCCTGAGTTCTTCAGTACTCTTCCCTTGGTATTCTAATTGAGTTATAATTACTCATTTGCAACATTGGTTCTTGTTTGTGAAGAGATGGGCATCTAATGTTTCTAGTCAGCCATCTTGAACTAGAACCCAGAAACTTAAGTCTAATATATCTTTTTAAACATTATTTTTGCTTAATCAAATGTTACAAAATTTCTCCAATATTATTTATTTATTTATTTTGGAGATGCCGTCTTGCTCTGCTGCCCAGGCTAGAGTGCAGTGGTGCCATCTCAGCTCACTGCAAACTCTGCCTTTCAGGTTCAAGCGATTCTTCTGTTTCAGCCTCCTGAATGGCAGAGATTACAGGTGCCCGTTACAACACCTGGTTAATTTTTGTATTTTTAGTAGAGACAGGGTTTCTCCATGTTGGCCAGGCTAGTCTCAAACTTCTGACCTCAGGTGATCCTCCCATCTCTACCTCCCAAAGTTCTGGGATTACAGGTGTGAGCCTCTGCACCCAGCCAATATTTTAATCTTTAGGCTTTATATTTAGTTCTAGTATCTAATATGAACAAATGTTTGTGTACAGTGAAGAGAATGGATTGAAGTTTTATTTTTTATGTGAATTTGTATCTAATTTTTATTGGTATTTTTGGAACGGTTCTTCATTCTCGACTGTATTGCTTTTTTATTTTAGATGTTACAGATCATGTAGCTTTTGTTGATGTTATTATATTTTTTTGTCTATCTCATATCCAGAGAGAAGAA
>NW_016812171.1:0-529 GCF_001698545.2 Rhinopithecus bieti | reverse complement strand
CCAAATACTGTAAGGTGTCAAAATTTGGCATAGAGGCTACAAAACTATAACTCAGCCCAAATAGAATGATCTTTGCTTGTGTAATTTTTAAATAAATGAAACATTAATGTTGGTTTAATGAAGATAGCTGTATCTCAAATTGTTTAGTTAAATACCCTAACTTCTAATCTTGTGGCCTTAGGCAGGCTAGTCCACAGACATGAAGGAAGTTTGTTCCGGGAAAGGACTGTTATCATCTTTGAGTCAAAGCTAAACTGTAAACTAAGTTAATAAACAAGAATATCTTCTAGGTTAGAAGCAAGATGGAGTCAGTTAGGTCAGATCGTTTTCACTGTCTCAGTTATAATTCTGCAATGGTGATTTTATAATTTTAAATTATGACTATCACAGTTTTCATAAATAATCCAGGTAAATGATTAAAATAAATAATTAGATAAATATAATGGGATAAATACTCATAAACAAACTTCTCATAATTTAGAATCTAAAATTATATCAAATTAAACAACAGATATCTCATTATTAGGGT
>NW_016812170.1:218435-234991 GCF_001698545.2 Rhinopithecus bieti | reverse complement strand
TTTTACCAGGAAAGACTATTGAAAGATGACTTATTTTATTTTTCTCTGACCTTTCCATCCTTGAGAAAATGGGGGGGAGCAGGGGAAAGACAAAATTAACCATAAAAGACCAAAAAAAAAAAAAAAGTCAGAAAACCCCCACCTAATCCACAGAAAGTGATGTCGTTCCCCTCCCCTTGGAATGTTTGTTTTGTTTTTGGAAATAATATTTTTTTAAAAGTTGGCATATTGTGAAGCGGGAATCTGAAATACCCAAATGCCTGTTTTCCTCGGTGGAGTCAACCCAAGAGCTCCCACCTTCTCTTGATATGCCTGGGCTTGGACTGGCTAGAATCTTTCTCTGGACTGTTGCATGTACAGTGCCTCCATCCTGGAGGCAAGAGAGTTGGGAGTGGCGCGAATCAGAGCTGTGCCCAAGATTTCCCTGCTGTTGCATCGTTTGAAGCTGATGTTCTGTGTCTGTACACTGCGGCCACTGTTGTGTCCTCGCTCTGTTTCCTGTTGCCTCACGCCAGGCCCCGTCCTGCCATGACACCCTTCATCCTACCCTTGGAACTCCAAGGCCAAGTTTGCTTCAAACTGTTGGAGAACAGACTTGGCCTGCATCTGGAACACACTTGTCCTCAACTTGACTGTTTCCTCACACCTCAGAGTGGAAAGGTGAACACCTGCAGCTGAGGCTTGGAAACATTTCTTGTGTTGCCCTGAAAAATCTCTGAGACCTCAGGGAGACTCTGTCTCTCTTAAAAGGTGGAGAAAGATACCATTCTCTTCCTAAGGTCTGGTGGAGTCTCCCCATCTTGCATACCCTTCTGCAAGCCATCTATTTCTGCTCACTCTCCAATTGACCTGCCTGGGAACAAGGATGAGGAGGAGTTGGGGGCTGGGGGGTATCCTGCCAGTTGGTGAAGCCCTGTGGCAGGAAGGTATATGAGGACATAGAGTATACCTGATTCTCTTCTTCAGCCACTTGACTGTTTTTGTCGGGCTGTGAATGACAATAGAATGTCTGGAGCCTGCTGTTGTCAGAAGGCAGGGAGAGTGATGAAGGACTGACCCACATAGACTGGGATGTGTGTCAGGTGTGGGCATGACTGCACATTCATTCTCAGTGTGATCTGGGCAACACAGAGGAGTTTATGGTCCTGTTGCTTACTTACTGCAATGTCTTTGGCCCTTTTTTTCAACTGGTTCCTCTGTTGGGCCCAAAGGTTGGGAGTAGGAGACAGTATCCCAGGCTGACAAGGCCTTGCCATTTACTTTGGACACCTTGTTAATTTTTAGCCTGTGCCCTTCCCCACCTTTGCCCTCCCAGTGGTTGGTATGTGAGAAGTCCATCTCAGTTCCCGTGATTTCATGTCTCAAACCAAGGATGAACGTCTGGTCTCTGCTATGATGGTGGTATTTGAGGCCTTTCCCTGCCCAGTCTGGTGCTTGCCCCACACTGTACCAGACACTGGATTCCTGGACTCCCTTCTCCTTTGCTTTCTTTCCTTCAGGTCACGCAGCCCTGTACTGTATCCAGTACCACAGAAACCTCAGTGTTTTTCGTCTGCTGATTTGGGGCACAAGGAAGGCTTAGCATATGGGGAAAGGTTGTTATTACTTAGAGTTTGCTTCCCAGGCCAAGGGGCTGCCATCTTTTTCACAGACATCCCTGAAAGGAAGCCCCTCTGGGGCAGGGAGGTGAGGACTCCATCTCCACATAGGCTGGTGGTTGCTAGGGGAGCTTTTTCTTTTTTTTCTTTTCTTTTCTTTCCTTTTTTTTGGGGGGGGGGGTAACATGTTAGGAGTTAATGTTGCAAAGAGTAGTTTACATCTTCACTTTCTGAAGACACTTGAATTTAGGATTCTGTGACAAGCATGCCAGAAGTGGCAGGGGCCATCAGGGCTAACCACTTCACACCCACCATCCTCCATGGGGATCCAAGACCTGAGACAAAGCAACAGCCTGCCCAGATCCCTCTGTTCATCCTATTCCTTCCAAGGTTGGTCCATGCCAACGTAACCTCTGGGCATCAGACATCAGCAGGTCTGCATGCTTCAGCCCTATTAAGGGGAAGGTTTCTCTTTCGCCCTCTTCCTGCACCTGGGAGCAAAGGCACTACCAGTAGAGAAGGGCCATCCAGCCTTGCCCCAGCCTGGACCCCTGGGGCTCAGATAGAGGTGCTGGGCCCCTATGTCAAAGTTGTTAAATGTTTTTGTTTTGTTCCATTGTAGCTCTTTTTTCTCCCCTTTCCTGGTGATTGATTTTACAAAAGAAAGTGAGCTGCTTAGAAGGCCCTGGAAGGGAAGTGAGGAGGAAGGACAAGGAAGATGACTAGTTACGGAGGGTGAGGGTTGTTTTTTTGCCAAAAAAGCCTGGATAGAGTGATCTGAATTATCTGGCACCCTCCTGAATGGAACCCCAGAGTACCTCCTGTGTGGAAGAGTTTTCCCTAACACCCACCCTCTCCCCCTTCAGCCATGCTGATGGCAGAGAAGATAAAACTTGGAGCCCATTTCTCACTGGAGAGGAAAACTTGTCATCTGGCTTTGCGGAGAAGGTTCCACCTTACGCTCGTAGTACATTATCTTTACTATGTGCTAGGCTATCATATTTAAAAGGACAAAAAAATGTAAAATACTTGAATGAGCTTGTATTATAACATTAATATTGCTGAGAGTATCTGCTTTCCAGGCTGAAGTGATTCATTCATTATTCTAGTCCTGGTTTAGACCTTTGTAATTTGTGGTAATTATGCTTTTCTTTTTAATACAAAAAAAGTATAAAAATAGACACTAGAAAAGAAAAAAAAAATTCTGCTGCAGTTTTGTACCTCATAATCACCAAAAGACTATGGTCGGAGGAAACGATTTCATTTCAAAGGTTAATTCTTCCTCCACAATCTACAAGTGTTTTTCAAATATTCCACATATTAGTCTGTGCTTAAGAACATATGTCCCTTAAGATTTGTAATTTCAGCTGGCTTACATGGAGGGATATTCTACTAGTATCAATCCACCATCACCTATCTCCTGATTTTCACCTCTCTGAGCAGAGGTATCATTTCCATATATTTGGTGAAAATAAAGAAAAGCAGTGCCTCATACCACAATGTATGTGATGTGCAAAGGGCAGTGTGTTTAACTAACTGCATCAAAGCAATCCCATTACCCCACCAGTGACTGGTTTTGAAATGGGCTTTTCCCAATTGCCATCCGTGAGATATGGGTGTTGGCTTACAGTCTTTGAAGACTATTTTCTCAGCTCTTGAAGATATAGAAGAGACACAAAAGATGGTACACACACACACTTGCGTGCACATACACAGTCTAGAAGAATGTATATATCTAGGATTATAATTAACAAATGAATTTAGCGTGATATTGCTGGGTATAAGGTCAATATCACAAAATTCAATTGGATTTGTATATCCTGGCATTAAACATGTAAAGAGAAAACTTTTGAATGTCATTGCTCATAGCATCAGAACACATCAAATACCTAGGAACAAATCTAGCAAAGATTCCCAAGACCTCTGCCCAGAAGTCTACACAACATTTTCGAGAGAAATTAAAGAAGACCTAGGTAAATCAGAGCTATATCACACTTATGGACTGGAAGACAATGTCATGAAAGTAAATCAAAGAGAGAATTCTAATGAAAATGATTTATAGATTCAATGCGACCCCAGTGAAATTCCTGGCTCTTTTTCTGAAAAGGGAAATGGGCACACCGCTTCTAAGTTCTATAAGGATGTCCAAGATTCAAGAAAAGCCAAGGCCTTCTAAAACAAGAACACTTTTTAGGACCCTCACAGCCAGATAGCAATACCAACCATAAAGGTATCATAATTAAGGAAGTGTGGTACGTGCACAATAATAGACAAATAGACCAATAGAGCAAAGAGAGGGTCCCACAAACACAGGGGCACATACATATGTATATGGTCACCCTCATTTACAAAAAAATGTGCCACCTCAATGCTCTGGAGGCAGAATAGTCCATTAAATAAGTGGAACTGGACTAATTGGATATCCATATGGAAAAAGATTATCGTTGGCCCCTAAGTTACACCATACAAAAAGATTAACTTCAGAGAGGTTATGGCTTGTACAAAATAATGCATAAAAATCTCTGCATGACCTTGGGGATAAGCAAAGATATCTGAAATAGGACACAGAGTCACTAATGATAAAGGAAAACATTGATAATCTTTATAGAAAGGAAGGACTTCTGTTCATCAAAAGATGTATTTAGAGAATCAAAAGATAAACCTCATGATGGAAGAAAAATATTTGCAATATACATATGTATATACCACAAATATCTGATGTACAGAATGTAACACCCCTAAAATCAATAGTGCAAAATAGGGAAAAAGAATAGTGCAACGAAACATTGACAAAATATTTGAACATCACCTTCACAAAACAGGACATCCAGCGAACTTACAGACAAACAGACAAACAGCAGCTCAACCTCAGTCACCAAGGAGAAGCCAGCTAAAGTCCCAATGAGATCTCCCCAAACACCCGACAGAAGAGCCAACACAACCAACAACATGAAGGCTTGATAAAGATGTGGAAGAGCCCTCTACGGCCGGCAGGAGTGTAAACAGGTACCTGCACTTTGGAAAACTGTTTGACCATAGCTATGAAAGCTGAATGTGTGCATTTTCTATAAGCCAGCAATTCTGTCTGTGTTAGTTGCCTATTCCTGCATAACAAGCTGCCAAGCCTTAGTGGCTTGAAAACAGTGTGTCTCTACCAGCTTACAGTTCTGTAGGTCAGAGGCTTTGTTCTCTGCTCCATGCATCACAGGGTGAAATCAGGCTCAGCCAGGCTGCGTTTCTTTGTGGAGGCTCTGAGGAGGAATCCGATTCCCAGCTCATTCAGGTTATGGGCAGAATTCAGTCACGCTCTCAGCTCCTAGGCACCACCTGTAGTTCCTTGCCACGTAGACCACTCCGTACACCCTCTCACACTTGAGTGTCTCAGGAAGAGCCCAGGCCATTTTAACAGCTCACCTGATTTGGTCTGGTCCACCCAGGATAACCTCCTTATGGGAAAGTCTCCGGATCGGGACCTTGATACATCTGCAACATCTATTTCCCCAAATAATGTAACATAATCACAGGAGGGATATCTCATCATATTCACAGGCTCTTCTCACACTCAGTGTGAGGGGGTTATACAGGGCTGAGGTTAGTTAGGGTGAACCTTGGAATTCTCCCCACCACAGTTCGCCCTCTGGCCCCCAGGGATCCATCTGTCTCACATACAAGATACTTTCACCCCATCCCAGATTTCTCATGATATTCCATCATCAGCTCAATTCCTGAAGTTCATCTAAATCTTATCAGTTCAAAGTCTTGACTCTCCTCATCTCCACCATCTAAATCAGGCATGGATGACATTCCTGGGTGTGATCCATTCAGTACAACTCCGGGAACACAGTCCCTCTCCAACTCTGGGCCAGTGACACTAAAGTGACAAGCTATCTTCCTCTAACACTCCCAAAATACAATGATGGGAGAGGCGTAAGGTAACAGCTGTGAACATTCTGGTTTGATGCCTGGGGAGGGGAAGAGGAAAGGTAGGAAGGTGTTAGCATTCTAAAGCAGACTGGAAATCCAACTGGGAAAACACCAGAATTCTCTGATAAAGTTTCAAAGCCTGAAACATCCTCGGCACCAATCGGTCCTGCCTGTGGGCCATTGGTTCTTCCTTCTGGGTCATGCTTCCTTCTTCATGAATGGTAGCAGGTGTGTGCAGCTGAGTAGTCGTATCAGTCTGTTCCCTGCCCATAGCATTTTAGGGGTCCCACAGCCACTCTCTCTTTTCCTTTAAGGCCAGTGTGTCTGGCATCCAGTGGATCCAGGCTAGGGATGAGATTTAACCCACTGAAAGCACAAGACAATCTCCCACAAAAATTATCTGACCCCAAATGTCAATAGTGAACAATGCAGATGGTCCAGGCTGGCAGTATTTCTGCTACCTGAAGTTTCTCAAGAACCTTGTGTGACTCGTGTGGATTTTACTGGCATTCACTGTATTGCACACAAGTCATGTCGCTCATTTGTTCAAGATACTCCCTTCTTCATTTGGGGTTGTTGTGGAGATGATGGAGGGACAGCACCCTTAAGCTTCCCAGAGGCCTGCTGATATAGTTGAGACAATCTCTGCGGCACATCTTTAGCTTCCTGAAAGAGGTTTTTGTGGGGCTAAATACTCTGGACTGTTGGTCTTACTGAGCTCTCAGCAAACGTTGAACCTTGAACAGCCACACTCTCTGAGTTCTCCCTAGGCCACACACTCTTCATTTAGTGCCCTCAACCCCACCTCCACAGGGGATGAAACAATCTCTTCATTTAGCGCCCCATACCCCACCCCCACAGGGGTGCCTCTAGCATGGCTCAGTCCAAGTCTCAAAGCCTCAGAACCAGGGAAGCCAATGTCATAATTCTCCATCCAGAACTGAAGGTCTGAAAACCCACTGGGCCACTGGAGTAAGTCCTGAAGTCCCGCCCCCCCAACCGCCCCCAACATCTACATAGCCTGAAAATTTCCCAAATCATCCCATCCCAGTTCCTTTTGTTTAACAGTTCTTCCCACAATTTCTCTTTCTCCTTTCTCTTTCTATATTGGCATCAAGAAGTAAGCAGGCCACTCCTTCTGCAATTTGCTTGGAAGGGTCCTCAGTAATATAATAAATATAACTTCATAATTTTCAAGTTCAGCTTTCCCCCTTTCCTCATTACCACGGAATACAATCTGGCCAAGCTCTCTGCCACTCTCTGGTGATATGCCCCCTTCCCATAGTTTCCAGCAACATGCTCTTCACTCCTTCTGCAGCCCTCACAGTCGGAAACTTTCAAGTCCACATTTGCACTAGAAGTCCGTACACTGTGATTTTGGCCTTCTCAGAGGCAACGTAGGGTCTCCCGAAAGTCCTCCTTATTGTTGGAGAGCACCTAGCAGCAGAGATTTTAAATTCCAGATTCGTACTGACAGTCTGCTCAAGGCAACCTTGGTTTCTCTCTTAGGCTCCTCAAATTCTGCCAACCTCCACTCACTGCCTTGGCTATATATCCAAGTTTATCATTTATATTTTTCTTCTTTCCACAAAACTGTGGGCAATAATCTTGTTAAAGTTTCAGCCACTACCTAGCAGGGACCTCACTTTAACCAGTTGACAATGACACGTTCCTCCCTTCTTCTGAACCCTCATCAGCAGTGTCCTGAAAAGTCAGACTTCTACTAACTGTCTGTCTATGGCAATGAAGCCTTTTCTCAAGGCGATTTAGGCATTCTCTCTTGTGCACTTCAGAATTCTTCCAGCCTTCGCCAACTACCCAGTTCCAAAGCCACAGCCACACTTTTAGGTGTTTGCAGTGTGTGATGGTTAATTTTACGTGCCAACCTGACTGGACCAAGGTATACCTAGAGAACTGGTAAGGCATTACCTCTGGCTGTGTCTGTGAGGGTATTTTCAGAGGAGATTGTCATGTGAATCAGTGGACTGAGTGGGCAAGATTCGCCCTCGACAGAGGCAGGCATCATCCAGTCATCCAGGGGCCTAGAGAGAACAAAAAAAGAAGAAAGGACTTCTTCCCTTCCCCTTCCCCTTCCCCGTCCTTTTCCCCTTCCCCTTCCCTTCTCTCTCTCTCTCTCTCTCTCTCTCTCTCTCTCTGTCTCACAGAGCTGAGACAGTCTCCCTCTCCTGCTCTTGAACATCATCACAACTACAGACTCTCTGGCATTGGGACTCCAGGACTTACACCAGTGGCCCAGTGGGTTCTCAAGTCTTCGGCTTCGGCCTGAGAATTAAAACACCAGCACTTGGACTGAGCCAACCTACCAGTACTTCTCAGCCTCCATCACTACGTGAGTCAATCCCCCTAATAAATCACCTCTCGTACATTTATATCTATCATATTGGTTCTGTGTCTTTGGAGAACCCTGACTAATACACAGTGTAGCACTGCACATTCAGGTACCAAAACCTATACTGGTTTTCTGTTGGTGCAGAACACATTACTGCACTCTTAGCAGCTTAAACCAACACTAGTTAGCTCACAGTCACGTAGGTGAGAAGTCTGTGCACCGTGTCACTGGCTTCTCAGCTCAGGGACTCACAGGGTGGGATGTTGTTAGACTTGCTGTGTTCTTTTCTGGAGTCTCTGGGGAAGACGCCCTTGCTGTCCCATCCATGTTGCCAGCTGAATTCAGTGCCCTGCAGCTAGAGGACTGAGATCCCCTTCTCTTGCTGGCTGTCAGGGGGTGGGGACAGCACTCATCTCCTAGAGGACACCTGCAGGTCCTTGTCATGTGCCCCCTCCAAACGCTTTCTCTGCTTCAAATCTGTCAGCAAAAACCTAGACCCTTGTAAATGCACATCTGATCAGGTCTGGCCCACCCCACATAATCTCCCTATCTTAAAGGGCAACTGATTGTGACCCTCATTCCATCTGCAAAATCTTCTTGCCATAAAAGTAATATAAGCATGGGAGTAATATCCTGTCATATGCACAGCTTCCACCCCAACTCAATGGAAGGGGACTCGAAAATTCAAGGGTCAATGGGGGTCATCATAGAATGCTGGTTACCACACAATTCAAGTATATATGCAACAGAAATGCACAAACATCTTCTCCATAAGTCATGAATGAAGATATTCTCAGCATCATCATTGACGAGAGTCACAACCAGGAAGCAATCTGAAGGCCTCATCACAGTTGAATCGATCAATAAATTGTAGTATATTCATACAACAGACCATTATACAACAAAAACGCAAGCAAACATCTCTACATGCACCAGCATGGGTAGACCTCAAGATAAGAGTATTAAGCAGCAAAACAAGCCAGGCACAAAAATGTCCATGATATATAATTCTGTTTGTGTAGGGTTTTAAAACAGGCTAAAATATAACCACACTGACAGAGATCAGAAACCTGGATACTTTCAGGGGTGATGACTAGATAGGGACATAATACAGGTTTCTGGGGTGCCACCAATGTTCTATATACTGCTACACATCTAAAACCCCAAATGTTGTGTAAACCAATTATTTTTCCTGACTCGTTTGTCCATAAACATGACCTGAGTTGATATGATGTTGTTTGTGGTCTTTTGGGTTCTTATCTTTCTGGGTACAAATATTTACATTTCTCAGTGGAAATATTGTTTTATCAGGTTCAGCTGGCTAGTCCAGACCCTGCCATGGTTCTTATGGAAAGTACTGTTTATGAATTATAAAACATTTCGTCCCAAGACTTTCAGGTAAGGGACTGTGGATAGGTGGTATTAGAGGATTTTAACATAATTTTGCCAACCAAAGACAGATTTAGTAGACGAGAGCTAAGGAAGACTGAACAGAGCTTATCAAGACAGATTGAATTTTTACATGTTTTTTTCTTTTTCTTCCAGCAACATTTCAGATGATATGTTTTTTCTCCTTGGACTTATTGATATAATGGAATAACAATACATTTCTTAATACGACATCATCTCCTCAAGAGTAAAAAACCTACCAGATGTGGTAGGTTTTCAAAATATCATTGCTATGTATCCACTGAAATTTTATGGATACAAAATGAAATTTATTAGTGATAGATTTCATAAGTGATATAGATCCATATTTCTCTCTGCGTGTGCATGCTTGTGAGTGTGTGTGTGTGTTTGTGTGTGTGTGTGCGCGCGCGTGCGCGCCCGTGCACACCTGGGGTCCCTTGTGCATGTACTGTCTTTTCCAGATTTTGGTATCAGGCTACTTTCAGTAAACAAATTTGGAAGATTTCTATCTTTGTTTCCAGCTTCTAAGTCAATTTAATGAGGCTTATGGGTTTGTATTTTCTAAAAAGTATTAGATGATTGTATTCATCTCTGCTTGTGTACTTTTTCCAAGCTCAGATGAAAAAAAAAAAAAAAAAAACAAAAAAAAAAAAAAAAAACAAAAGAACACCATTATCCGATAAAGGTGTGACAATTCAAAATGCTGCCCACCCTTGGACAGGCAGAGAAGTACACCAGAAAGGACATGGGTGCTGATGTCAGACACAGCTTGGGAGACTGTCCCAGATCCACCACTTCCTTAGTGCATGACTTTCAGCAAGTTACTTAGTCTCTTTTAGCCTTAGTTTCTCCATTTGTGAAATGGGGATAAGGTCCCCTTCTACGTCATTGCCTCCTCATGATTTGGCAGAGGCCGATTTTCACATCATCGCCCTGACCAATTAGTGTGCAAAGCTGCTGTGATCCTAGGCAATGCATGCACAGTGAGGAGGTAATACTGACAACTGACATCAACCGGCAAGCAAGAGGTAATACCAGTTTTAGTAACTGTATGCATTTGAGGGCATTTATTTAATCTTCAAATTATGTTTACAATTTCTGTGCATTCTTTCATGCAAAATTTCTAGACAATTTCTACATAAAATGTATTGTCCATTATTTAATTTTCTCAAATCATATATATATGGGATTTTAAGAGTTAAACAGCCATACCATTTAGTAATTACATTACTAAATAATGTAACAGTAATTCGCATTCCATGAAAACAGAAATCATTTGGTTCTGAAAACCTCCCATCCCCACCACACACACCTACTTCTCCTGCTGGCTCCCTGCAACAACTACCTTCAACGCTTATCTGCTTCTCCTAGTGCTTACCAAGATATTTGCAAACCGTAGACTTATTCTGATTGTGACATGTTTCAAAATGGCCACAAATGAGACTTCCACTTTCAGCTCTACGTGTAAATAGACAAATGACCAATCCCACCCTTACAACAAGAAAACACTGGAAAACAGATTCAGGTATCTTTTGGACTCATCAGAGAACCGAGAGGGGACAGCAGAACACCACCCTGGAGTCCTGAGAGACTGTCAAATCCAGTGTCACGGCTGAGATCTGCTTACCTGAATCAGCAGCTTCTGTAGACAGAAGCCTGTAGGAGTGCTTCAGTAGTAAATACGATGAAGTGCTTGAGGCTGTGTGTGGACTAGCGTTAGTGTGAGAATACGCTGGGAGCTGCAGTCTCAGGGGCATCCACATGTTCATAGCCTTTGGCTCGAGACATGGGTTTTCACGGTGAAGATCTGAAAAAGACGCGGTGGTTTTTCTGGCTGGGAGAGAGGAAGAGTAATCATTGTCAAATACTCCCAGTGCCTTCTCCAAGACGAAGGCCCACTCTTCAGAGCAAGAGACTTGACCAAAGCCTTATCTCAGGTGCAGGAAGGGTATTCCTCTAACCTCTGCCCCTCCAGGCTTCTAGTGTCACCGGTGGGGGAAAAAAAAATCAAGAGGGCTCAAGTGTGTAAAAGTATTATTTGGGAATGCTGAAGCCAGGGAAAGGACCGAGGACATGGGGAAAGGGTAATACCACTGGAGAAACACTTGTCAAGGTCACAGCCCAGAGACACAGTCCCACTGAAAGACGGAGATCCAGTCATAAAGCTGTGGAATGCTTTCCCGCCCCTACACCTTACCACCACTACAACCAGGCTCCAGGGAAATAACGGCCGGTTACAGCTCAATGTGCTGCAAGACACAGGCTCTCCCTGAGCAGGAGCACTCTGTGAGGCCCAGATTCAAGCAGGAGGACAAAGGGAGAGAGAGATGGGAATTCTGAGAAAGAATTAAAAGGAAATGCTGGAAATCAAAAACACTAACAGAAATGACGAATGTCTCCCAGAAGCTCATCAGTAGAGTCAGCACAACCAAGGTAAGAATTGGAAAGCATGCAGAAAGGTCAGAGGGCAACAGACACTTTCCAAAATGGAATGCAAAGAGGAAAAAGAGGGGAAGAAATGGAATTGAACATCTTACTGTGTGAAAATTGGAAAAGGTTCGACCTATTAATCTGAATCCCAGACACAGAAAGAAGACGGAGAGAACAGAGCAGCATAAACATTGGAAGCAATAAGGGCCTAATGCTGTCAAAATTAATAACAGACACCAAAGCACAGAGTCAGGAATCTCTCAGCATAAATCAAGCAGCATCTATACCAAATACACACACACACACACACACACACACACACACACACCACAAACTCATGTCTAGACATATTGAAACTGCAGAAAACTAAAGAGGAAGAGCAAGTCTGAAAACCTCAATAACAACACCTTACTGGTAGAGGAACATGGAAGAGAATTATGGCCAACTTCTCGTCAGAACCCATGAAAAAAGAAGAGTGTAGACTGAAATATTAAAGTGTTGAGTGAAGAAAAATATCACCTAGCTAGAATTGTATGCCCTGCAAAATTATCATTAACAACTGAACAGGAAACAAAGACTTTCTCAGACAAATTAAAATCAAGCAAATTAACCTTCAGAAACTCTGCTCTGAGAGAAATGTTAAAAGACAGAAGGAAAAATAACATAGATGAGACGCTTGAATCTACACAAAGGCAGGGCCAGAATCAGTGAAGGAACAAGTGGAGGTAAAATCACACCTTTTCTGTTGCTTATTCTTGCAAGGTCTAAAGGAATACGGTTTGTTTAAAATAATAGTGACAATGTATTTGGTGACTATATAGCATATGGATAAGTTCATGAGGGGTTAACCGGGAATTCTGTCGGGTTAGGTACCTGCACTGCACACTAAGTGATGTACCATTACTAGACGGTGGACTGGGCTAGGTAAATATGTATATTGTAAAGCCTAGGGCAAAAAGCAGTTCTAAAAGCCATATGATCCATATGCTAAGAGAGGCTACCAATGCTCAGGTAAAACCTGAAGAGACAACAACATAAAGAAAGAGGGACTTTTTACTTACAGGGGATACAGTTATCTATGCAGAAAACTCCAAAGAACTGCAACAAACTGCTGAATCAATAAACGAGGTTTTCAAGGTCACAGGACACAATCAATATATTGATGACGACTGTTTAGCTGTATGTGACCAGTGAACAATGAGAATTTGATTTTTTAAGTTGCCCTTTACAACACCAACTCTACCTATTAAGTACTTAGGTCTAAATCTAAATGTCAGGCATAGGATCTCCTTGCAGAGACTACAAATATTGATGAGAAAAACAAAAAACAAATAAACAAACAAACAAAAAAACAAAGAAGATCTGAATAAGTGGAGAGAGATGTCACATATATGGACTGGAAGATTCGTAATTGTTAGAAGATTTCAAATCCTCCGCGACTGATTTATTGTAACATCGGAATCCCAATCAAAATTACAGCAATCACGTTGCAGATATCAACATATTGACTCAAAATTTCGTATTGAAGCACAAATGTGCTAGAAAAGAAAAGCCATTCTAAAAAAAGAGAACGGAGTTGCAAAAGTCATAAGATGCGATTCTAAGACCTACTATAAAACTACAGTAATCGAGACAGGGTGGCATGTACTAAGAATACACACACAGTTCAATGCAACAGAGCAGCAAGCCCAGTAATCGAACTGCAGAAATATTTCTCAACTGATCCTTGACGAAGGCACGAGCACAATACAATGGGAAAAGGATAGTCTTTTCAATAAATGGTGGTGGGAGATTTCGGGTCCATGTGGAAAAAACATTAACCTAGACCAAGAACTCACACTTTAACGAAAATTAACTCAAAAAGGGCCAAAGTCCCGTATGTAAAACTCAAAATATAAAACACAGGAAATATAAAAATATGAAATATACGCCAGGCGCAGTGGCTCACGCCTGTAATCCCAGCACTTTGGGAGGCCGAGGCAGGTGGATCACGAGGTCAAGCGTTCGAGACCAGCCTGGCCAACATAGTGAAACCCCGTCTCTACTAAAAATACAAAAAAAAAAAAAAAAAAAAAAAAATTAGCGGGGGGGGGGGAAGACGCCTGTAGTCCCAGCTTCTCGGGAGACTGAGGCAGGAGAATCGCTTGAACCTGGGAGTCAGAGGTTGCAGTGAGCCGAGATCGTGCCACTGCACTCCAGCCTGTACGATAGTACGAGACTCTGTCTCAAAACAAAACAAAACAAACAAACTATATTATATGTAAAGAAATATAGAAATGTAAAACACAGGGAAGAAAACACAGGAAAACATCAACATGTCTTTCTGTTTCCTGATGGGGTTTTAGTCACAAACCCTACCACAGAGTCCATGAACAAAAGCAATAATTTGGAGTTTATTAAAACTTAAAACTTCTGCTGTGTGGAAGACATTACTGTTAAGGAAGAAAGACAACCTAAGGACTGAAAGAAAATATTTTCAAAGAGGTATTTGAGAAAAGACTTGATTCCAAATATTCAAAGGACTGTTGACATTCAAAGACCAAACAACCACAAATAACCCAGTTTAAAATGAGCTAAAGGTCTGAGCAGACACCTCACCAAAGATTTGGAAGCGATAAATGAGCATGTGAAAGAATGTTTACTGTTATTTGGCATTGATAGATAAATGCAAATTCAAATAATAATTACATGACACTACACATCTAGCAGAATGGCTAAGACCCCAAACTGACAAACCAACTGCTGCCAAGGATGCAGAGCAACAGGAACGTCCATTCATGTAAAGTGGGAAGTCTCTATCTTCCAGCAAATTTGGAAGGCAGTCCGCTTGGTTCTTAACGAGGCTCAACAGTCTTGCCACAGTGTCCAGCATTCTCGCTATTAAGTATCTGCCCAGTTTGCTTCAAAACATATGTGTTGTCAAACAAAATACAAATCCAGGATTAGTAAGGAGAAACTTTATTCAAAAGGGTGAGTAGAAGGAGGCAAGGTGTGTGGAGGGGACTTTTGCAGGAGGACATGAGTAGGTAAAGCACAGGTAATGCTTTAGGGCAGTGAAACTATCGTGTGCGTTATAGACGGAATGTTTCCTTCCCGCCCAAATTCACGTGTTGAAGCCCCGACTCCCAGTGTGATGGTATTTGCAAGTAAGGCCTCTGGGAGGTAATGGGGTTTGAGGTTATGAGGCCATGAGGGTGGAGTCTTTATGATGGGGTTCGTGTCCTCCGAAGAAGAGGAAATAAAATAGCTCTCTCTGTGTGAGGACATCATTACGGAGGTAGGGAACTATCAGGCTGAAATGCAGCATGTGACAAAAGGTTCTAACCTTACCAACGGGTGAAAAGCTTCACTGAAGGCTGTGAAGTACAAAGTGCTGATGTAAGCAACTCTGAAAATGAAAGAAGTGTGTAAGGCTAAAGACAAAGGAAATTGTACATATGCAGCATACTCGACTAGACAAACCTGTTGCGGGTATGGACACAGGTTGAAAATCTGATACCGTTCTCCATGTATACTGGAGCTGAACAATTAGGAAATGGATGGTGGAGGGTGAGAGGCAGGTTTTCACTGCTGGAGAGGGGAGGTGCAGATCGTAATGTGGTGGGGCAAGAATGATTCGTGCTGCAATGGAATAGAGTTGCAGACATGGGTAGGAACTCATAGTCAGCTTATTATAGATCCTCATGGTCACGTATCAAAATATTTATAGAAATATGTATATATATATACGGGTTAGTATACATACATATGTATTTCCTCTCTGTTTCGGCAGAGAGGGTCTAGAAACCACTAGACTCTGGCAGGTACGAGCACACCTACTTGCCAGACGTTGGTCTCTGATACCATTTTCTAATAAAAGGAAACAGAGATCCTTGGAGAATTGGCTGATCCTAGGAGCTAGGAAATAGGCCAGACAAGTCTAGAACGTATGCAAGACAGAAATGTGCAGGATGAGCCACAAAGCAAGGAATTACACAAAATGGAACCGCAAATAATGGGAGCATACCAACGGGACCTAGGGGTGAACTGAACATGCCCCCAGTGGCCACAACTGCAAAAGTGATAACAATAAAAAAGAAATAGCAAAGTATTGGATTATAATCTAAAGTATCAAGTAAGTATCCATGAAAGTATCATGATATACATAAACGATTGAATAACGAAATCAATGCAGGAGCATAGACAGCTGTGCCGTGAAGGAGAATTCCAAAGAATGTATGTAGATACTCTGCCTCAAAGAAAGGATTTATAACTTAGCACCAGTTAGGTGTGAACTTGGCTTAATGACTTCCTTCCAAAGAGTAGCATGTGGACAGGGGTTAAAAGAGTAACTTTTCATGGGAGCACCCTGTCCAACACTGCTTCTGCCAGGTGACCAAGGTCAACTTACACAATCAAAACTGATGTTGATATTATGTACCCTTGATGCGATCAGACGAAAACAGCTCTTTACCTTTGTGGTGATTCTCCGGTAGCTCACAACATCAGTCCAATCATGAGATAAGCATTAGAAAAATCTGAGTTGAAAAAATTCTAGGGAGGCTGGAGCAGGCGGATCACTTGAGTCTAGGAGTTCGAGACCAGCCTGGGCAACATGGCAAAACCTTGTCTCTACAAAACACACACACACACACACACACACACACACACACACATACACACATCACAAATTAGACAGGCATGTTGGTGCATGCCTGTAGTCCCATGTGCTATGGGAGGCTGAAGGAGGAGGATGGTTTGAACCTGGGATGTGGCGGTTGCAGTGAGCTGAGATCCCACCATTGCCGTTGCATACTCCAGCCTGGGTGACAAAGCAGGGAACCCTGTCTCAAAAAAAAAAAAAA